>NW_006239123.1:12843-31526 GCF_000226075.1 Solanum tuberosum
AAATAGTAGTAGATGATTACAAATGAAAAGAATCATTGGAAGAGATTGATCAAATTATTTCATTGCAAATTTATCCTAACCCAATGTTTTTAAAATTTTAAGAATTGATGTTACGTGAAATTTGGATATATTACAAAAGCTATTATTTCTGCATTCATAACTTTCAATCTACAAAGCGTTCAGTGCTAATTACTTAAAGTGTAAACTCATTAAATGGATACTTTTAATCTACCTCGAGTTATTGATACTACACAGAAAAGACAACAAAATAAAAGTCAATCATTAAAATGTATTTAAATAATCAATTCGGTGTTTTCACTGATTGAATACCAAAATTATTCATCCTCCTGTTAATTTTTAGAATAATTTTAACGTATCGAGAAATATACTTTAAAGTTTATTTACAAAGGACTTTCACTACTAAAAAATTGTCAAAAAACAATGGCCAAAAGTGACGGACTGCGTCGCTTTTTTGGTCAAAATCGACGAAAAAACGACGCAGTCACCTCCGTCACTTTTTAACCCGACTCTTTTTAAAAAGCAACGGACTGCATCGCTAAAAAGCGACGGACAGCGTCGCGTTTATTAAAGCGACAGACTGCTTCGCATTTCAAAATGCGACGGACGGCGTCGATTTTCAAAAAGCGACGGACAGCGTCTCTTTTTTACTTTTTTTAAATTTTTAATTTTTTAACAAAAGCGACGGACTCCGTCTTTTTAATTTTATTTTCATTTTTTTTATTTCTAAAAGGCGACGTAGTCCGTCGCTTTTGTGGAAATTTTATTTTTGAAAATCCCATACAAGCGACGGACTAAACCACACTGTCCGTCGCTTTTTCTGCATAGCTTCTGCTGCCCAACTGCAAATGCAATTCAATTCAATTCTGCATTATTCAGCCCGATCAAACACACCCAATTATTATCAATCTAAACAAAACATAAAACAACAAACTTAAAATAACATTCAAAAGTATCTAAATCATAAATTAAAGACTTATAAAGTCTTTTAAAATTCGTTTCAAAAAGTTCATAAATGTCCAGAGATCTAAACTAGGGAGTGAGATCTACATAATCATCCTCATCACTCTCGTCCTCGGTGTCATCGGGAGCCGAAGTAGTAGGTCGACGAGCGAGGTTCATCACTTGTTCTTTGATTTGTTGAACGGTCTCACTGATGCCTTCTTGTTCAGCTACTCTTTTCCGCTCCAACTCTACTAGTGCCGCTATAAGTTTAGCTATTTGATCCGACATAGCAGCAATCTGAACACTGTCAAGTGCCTCGGCTTGACGTGACTATCCAATACTTTCTAAGCCTGACTGAAGGCGTCTAACATCGTTGCGAGACCCTAGACCATAGCATCTACCCTTGTGTGTCCCCCCTACCACTTTTTCTTTCCAAATCTGAGTGGATAGTTCAAGTGTCAATTGGATCGAACTATCTAGATTCTCAGCGACGTACTTATGAAAGTCATTATGCAATATTAAAATATAAAATATTGACATCAATATATATACATATCATAAATATATTCACTATTGATATATATTATTCATATTAAATAACTTACAAAAGTTCGTTCGGCCCTTTCCTCCACCAACACATCCGGATCCGACTCATTTTCTTTCTTCCTGACGTAAGTCTTCTTGAAAACCTCTGGTTCAATGGGAGTGCGTCCCAATTCTTTTTCCTATAAATAAAAACTGAAATTTATAACGATATATATGTATCAACTAATTATTTATTTAAAAGTTTGAATTAGAACTTACCATCTCTCGTGCAATTGTTCCAACCGTCTTTGCACCTCCGGTGTGCAAAAAGCCACCTTTAAGACTGCCTCTAGCCATTTTGGCTTGATCTGATATTGCCTTAAACTTGTCTGTGTTCCAATACTGACCCAATTCATCAAAAACTTGAGGCAACATCCAACCGGGACATTCACCACTATCCCAAACGCTCTTTAGCCAGCTAGACAGTCTGGCAGATGCCTTCCTCTCAAATGTGGTCCTAATGACCAATTGTACCTCGACTCCCAAGTACACATAGTACGAAAAAAATTTGAATAACGTTAATTAAATCGATAGTAAAAGAAAGTAAAGTATACTAAACTTAACTAAAAAATATATACCTTAAAGTTCTTAAACATCGCCTGACGTATACTGTTTGGAATCTCTCTCTAAGAGTGATAAGCATGTGTATAGAGTCTTCTAACACAATCTTTTAAAGACCGAGCAGCATCCTTTGCAGGATGCCACCTGTAAAACACATAATAAATATGTTAGTTCATGAATAATATATTAAAGTATAAGAAATAAATAAAATCAACTAACAAATAGATAACAAAACAAACTTACGATGATCCATCCGGCTCATTCATGAATATACCAAGTCTGTCCTTCTGACCAGGAGCTAGAGAAGACATCGTATCATGTGGTGTAGCACTAGGTGTAGTTGTAGACGAGGGTGATACATCAGGATGCACAAAACGCTGAGTCAATGGAGGCGTACCGGCCATAGCATCTAACTGCTCACTACTAGAATCTCCAAACCTCATGGCAGATAACTGAGGAGATGTACCTGTGGGAGATGGAGTACCTGCCGATAAGGGTCGTGCTCGACGAATAGCCTGTAAAGTTAGGTCCTCGTAGCGTCGTGAAGGAAATGGCTGTGAAGTAGCTGAAGAACCGACTGGTCAACGGTAATTAGGATAATATTGTGGAGGATCCGTTGTACCATATGGAACAACAAATAAATGAGTATCATGGCTGATGCACTTTGGCGCAGAAGAAATAGATCCTACAATATCCTTATGATCTATCGCTCTCCTAGACTTCTTCTTCTTAGCTTGTTTAGTCTGGCTAATTCCAAGATGCTCGTGATGTCTATCACCGTCACTGCCTGATGGCATCTGTATGCAAATTTACATGTATAATATATATATAAATCATAAATTAAATAAAATTAACAAAATACACTTACATATATATACTAGCTAGCTTTCATTCTACACCATTCCTCCTCGCTTGTTTCAATTCCATCATTCTCCCATTCTTCCTCCTCAGTTGTTTCATTTTCATTATCATCCCATTCTTCGTCATCAAATGATTCATTTTCATCATTCTCAGATATTTCTTCCTCAACATTCAGTATCTCATCATTAGATACTTCTTCTAATATGTGTTGAGGATGTTGTAGTGTGGTTTCCAATTCAACATCAACTTGTTGAACAATTGCAACATCATTTTGATACGCCACATCTAAGACATTGTCAATTTCAATTCTTCCCACAGGCTTACTTTTTATAACAACCCACCAATCAGTTTTGTCTCTACGCAATGGATATGAAGCATAATACACTTGTTTAGCATTTTGTGCAATAATAAAAGGATCATAACTTCTGTATTTCCTGGTGTGCTTAACTTCAATTATATTATGTTGATGGTCCACCTTTGTGCCTCTATGTGATGGGTCAAACCACTCACACCGAAACAACACAATCCAATCTTCTTCTTAGGCCAACCTGAATACCTCACTTCAATAATCTCTTGAATGACACCATAATATTCAATAGTTTGACCAGTACCATCAACATCACCTTGTATGTAGACACCGCTATTATTTGTTTTCTTGTTCCTAGAAACTTCTTCAGTTTGAAACTTAAAACCATTGACACAATACTTATTCATTGTCAGTACTTGAGATTCAGGTCCAAGTGCTACTTCTTTCACTAATTGCAAATGTTGGACACTTGAGTATTCATCGTAAACCTACGTGATTGTTATTTCAAGTATATAATTTAGTATAACATGAATATATTAGTAAATACTTAGTGACTGCACACTTACATAGTTCCTCAGCCATTTGGAAAATTATGTATAGATGGCATCATACTTTGGTATAGATATTCTTCTAGATACTCGCCCTATATCTATTCTGCCATATAGAATGGCACCAGCAGAATTGAAAAAGCTTAAAGAGCAGTTGAAAGATCTCCTTGATAAGGGTTTTATTCGACCAAGTGTCTCACCTTTGGGCGCGCTGGTCTTATTTGTGAGAAAGAAAGATGGTTCCCTTCGAATGTGTAAAGAATACCGTCAGTTGAAAAATGTTACCATCAAGAACAAATATCCTCTTCCGAGAATTGATGATCTAGTCGATCAACTTCAGGGTGCCACCTATTTCTCTAAGATAGATCTCAGATCTGGCTACCATTAGTTAAGAGTAAGGGAATGTGACATTCGAAAGACAGTTTTCAGAACCCGTTATGGTCATAATGAGTTTTTTGTCATGTCCTTTTGTTTGACTAATGCGCCTACGACATTCATGGACCTTGTGCATAGAGTATTCAAGCCTTATTTAAATATGTTTGTTATTGTATTCATTGATGACATACTAATCTATTCGAGGAATAAGGAAGATCATGCTAGTCAACTTAGAATAGTTCTCCAGACTCTAAAAGATCGGGAGTTGTATGCCAAGTTCTCTAAGACTGAGTTTTGGCATGAGTCTATGGCATTTTTAGGCCACATTGTGTCTGGAGAGGGAATTAAAGTTGATACTCAAAAGATTGAGGCAGTGCAAAATTGGCCTAGACCCACGTCTCTAACTGATATTAGGAGTTTCTTGGATTTGGCTGGATATTATAGAAGGTTTGTAGAGGGGTTCTCATCTATTTCATCCACTTTGACCAAGTTAACTCAAAAGATAGTGAAGTTTCAATGGTCTGAAGCTTGTAAGAAAAGCTTTTAGGAATTGAAAAAGAGGTTGACTATTTCCCCAGTTCTGACATTACCAGAAGGTACGTAATGCTTTGTGGTCTATTGTGATCCATCTGGAGTTAGTTTGGGTTGTGTGTTAATGAAGAATGGCAAGGTTATAGCTTATGCCTCCAGACACTTGAAAATTCATGAGAAGAATTACCCAACCCATGACTTATAGTTGGCTTCTTTTGTGTTTTCTTTGAAGTTATGTCGTCATTATTTATATGGTGTTTATGTAGATGTATTCACTGATCACAAGAGTCTTCAGTATGTGTTCACTCAGAAAGAGCTTAATCTCAGACAAAGGAGGTGGTTGGAATTACTCAAGGATTATGACATGAGTATTGTTTACCACCTAGGTAAGGATAATGTTGTTGCAGATGCTTTAAGCAGGTTGTCTATGGGTTGTACCGCCCATGTTGAGGAAGAAAAGGGAGAGTTAGCAAAAGATGTACATAGACTTACACGCTTGAGAGTCCAACTAATGGATCCCATAGAAGGAGGAGTGGTGGTGATGAATGGGGTTAAATCATCATTAGTGTCAGAAGTGAAAGAGAAACAAGACCAAGATCCCATTTTTCTTGAATTCAAGGCAAGTGTTCATAAGCAAAAAGTAATGGTTTTTGAACAGGGGGGAGATGGTGTATTAAGATATCAAGGTAGATTGTGTGTACCAATGGTGTATGAACTCCAAGAGAGGATCATGGAGGAAGCTCATAGCTCCAGATATTCCATTCAGCCGGGTTTCACAAAGATGTATCGCGATTTGAGAGAAGTTTATTGGTGGAGTAGTATGAAGAAGGACAATGCAGAATTCGTTGCTAAGTGTCCAAATTGCCAACATGTTAAAGTAGAGCACCAAAGGCCCGGTGGTTTGGGTCAGAATATAGAACTTTCAGAATTGAAGTGGGAGATGATTAATATGGATTTCATCATAGGTTTACCAAGGTCTCCAAAGCAGCATGATTGTATTTGGTTGATTGTGGATCGAATGACCAAATCAGCCCACTTTTTGCTAGTAAAGACTACCCATTCAGCAGAAGATTATGCCAGGTTATATATTCAGGAGGTGGTAAGATTTCATGGAGTCCCTATTTCGATTATATCAGATAGGGGTGCACAATATACTGCACAGTTTTGGAAGTCATTCCAGAAAGGCCTGGGTTCAAAGGTGAACTTGAGTACTGCTTTTCATCCTTAGACAGATGGTCAAGAAGAGCGCACTATTCAGACCTTAGAGGATATGTTGAGGGCTGGTGTGATTGATTTCAAAGGTATTGGGATGATCACCTACCTCTTATTGAGTTTTTTTACAACAATAGTTACTACTCGAGCATCCAAATGGCTCTTTATGAAGCTCTTTATGGGAGAAGATGCAGATCTCCTATTGGATGGTTTGAAGTTGGTGAAGCAGGGTTGATAGGACCAGATCAAGTTCATCAAGCTATGGAGAAGGTGAAAGTGGTTCAAGAGAGGTTGAAAACGGTGCAGAGTCGTCAGAAATCCTACACCGATGTTCGGAGATGCGAGTTAGAGTTTGAAGTAGATGATTGGGTGTACTTGAAAGTTTGGTAAGAAGGGGAAGCTTAGTCCCCGGTATATTGGCCCTTACAGAATATAAAAAAGGGAAGGTAATTTAGCCTATGAGTTGGAGCTACCACAAGAGTTAGCTGCAGTTCATATGACCTCTCACATCTCAATGTTGAAGAAGTGCATGGGCAATCCCTCATTGATCATACCAACCGAAGATATTGGGATCAATGATAGCTTATCTTATGAGGAGATTCCTGTTCAGATTCTAGATCGCCAAGTTCGCAAGTTGAGAACAAAAGAGGTAGCATCAGTCAAAGTCCTTCGGAGGAATCAATTAGTTGAGGAATCTATTTGGGAAGCGGAGGAGGATATGAAAAAGAGATATCCACAACTCTTCGAATCTGGAGAAATTCCAGAACAAGGTACTAATTCTCTTCTTAGTACTCTTTAACTTATGAGTTTGCATGTTGTATTTGCATTTCTTGTTGGGTGTTTGAACTGAATGTTAGATGTTACACCCTTAGCCTACTAAGAGTAAGCTCATTCGAGGACGATTGTTTCCAAGAGAGAGATATTGTTAAACTGAATTAAGTCATTTTAAAATCTTTTAAACTTGTTTTAAGACTTGAGCATTTGAGTTTGAGGAAGAGTAAACTTGAGTTCATTTTATTTAAAATGATATATGGGAACTAAGTATTCCCAAAAGAAATGTTTTTACATTTAAGAAGGAGAGGAAACATCGATTTCCAAAAGAGTTCATGAGTAATATCTCTTTTAAGAGAAAACCATTTGAGTAATAATTTCAAAGTTGAGGAAGAGTAAATGTTTTTTAAAAAAACATATAAGCAAAGTTATATTTTGGGAGTAGTATTGAGCACTGATATGGGGGAGAGTTCTAACAACTCACAGCCCCATAAAGCATTTAGCCAACGTGGGTAGAAAGGGTCATACTTTTTGGATGATTCCTTATTTCTTTTTAGCATAGACTAGTGGATCCACTTAGTTGAGGAGTTCAATACTCCGGCAAAGTATAGGACAATTCTGGCAACGTGGGCAAGACTTTGTATCATCACATAGCTCATAGTGAAGGTTGTCAGTTAGAGAATCTCTCAAACAGATTTTATTTTGTCTTTTTACATACAAACCGAGTTATATTGTATTTTCCAATATATTGATTTATTATCTACTGTTTTGAAAGATTTTCATTATATTGCATTACTGTTATTGCTTTATATTGAATTGATTTGATGTTGAGTTGAGTTGAGACGAGGTAAGTTGATTCTTTAGTTCCAGTTCAAGCTTATGTCATGCTTTAGGTTTCCTCTTACATGCTTGTACATTTCATGTACTGAAGCCATTTGGCCTGCATCTTTTATGATGCAGATATAGGTAACCAGAATCATCAACCAGTGCTTCATTGATCCAGTTGAGTTCCAGAGTTGTTTGGTGAGCCTCCTTGCTTACGGAGGATCCCGCAGTTATTTCTATCATGTTATTTCAGTTTGGTTAGGATGATCAGGGGTCTTGACTTGACATCCCTCATAGTATTACAGGCTTCATTAATAGATAGACAGTAGTTCATAAGTCTTTTTCATTTTCAGTTGTTTATGTTGAAACTTGAGTTGCCTCTTTGGCTAGTTGAATGCTTATTTTCAAAACATTCTGAGTTATCTTTTAAGTTTATCTTCTTTACGAGTAAGTCTTCCAGTAAGAGTTAAGCCAGGCCAATGGTTCGCTTTGGGACAACAATGGTTCTCGAGTACCAGCCACGTCCAGGGTGTAGGCTCGGAGTGTGACGAATAATCACATATGTGATGGGCCGCCAGGCTCAACATCGTTAAGGGCAGTCATACTAAGCTACTCACTCACGATTATGAAAAATGCAATGGACCATCACACCTATGATGGGATGTTAGATGAAACATCGGACAAACTTTAAAGAGCCTACTATTTATTTTTTCAATTTCTAATTTCTTGGAATTATTAATAGTAATGTTTAGATTTTTTTTATCTTTAGTTTTTAGTGATAAACAATGTACTCTTCCTTGAAAGTTTATTTAGAGATTTTTTTAATCTTGTGTGATGATTTTTTTCGATACTTGTACATTTCTATATGTAGTTCCTACTCTGCTTAGTACCTAAAACATACAAAACAATACAAATACCTATCAGTAAGGTGAGTTCCCCCCCCCCCCCAAAGTGTCTTTTTTTAAAAAAATTTTAATATAATACAATCATGGGTTACCTCTTGTGTAGTATTTGATTTAACATGACCGCACAATGAAAGTTGGCTTAGTCAGACAATTTATGGATCAAAGGATCCCCACAATAATAGCATATTTGTAACCTACTCCTATTATTTAGTGTTTCTAACATTACCTTTCTATACTTGGTGTTCCACTCATGCCCATGTCTGGTTACATCATTTATTACCTTGGTAACTTCCTCCTTATACATGGTATCTTCACTTGCTACAATTTTTTGAAAATTTGGTTCTGTAGATCAAGTGCCTTTCCAGAATGTATTTAATATGATGGTGTCATGAATTTCATGATATTGTGGTGACAATATCTTTGAATCTTACCATTATTTTTATAAAAAAAAGTCGTCCTCTATATATTTGAAGTACAAGATGTGATTAAGTATTTGAATTCATGCATCCACAAAACTCCCCTCATAAATTAGGATGAGGACTAACGTAAGCCGTAGGTAAATTATGATTTGTATTGGTGTTATAAATTAGGATTCAACCACTATTTGAAAGAAGCTGCTCTTATATGACTTTTTGATTTTGATTGATGTTATGATTATTCTCTTTTCTAATGTTATGGTTTGATAATTGAATTTATCTATTCAATTGAATTTAACTTAGCATTGAGAGAACTTTGAAGTGGAGGCATAAATAGGGTATTCTCAAGTAGAAACCTCTAGTTCCAAACAACATGCCCCACAAGATTGTCTTAAGTAGCTTAGCTAGTGGATCCACACAACTTTTATGAAATGATACGGAGTTCTGCGTTGGCAAGGGGCTGATGTTACACAAAGTTTCTCCACTTTCAGCTTATGGTGTGTCCTCCTCGCATTCTTAGGATTTCATTTATAATTCAACATATTTTATTCACTTCAATTGTGTTACCTATTAGGAAGCCTAGGACCTCGTCCCGATAGACTTATCTAGCTCAATTGTTTTAGAGGCTCCATTAAACACAATTAAGATTCATAGATGTTAGCAGTGTTTGTTTATTTCACACTTTAACTCAGATGTTTTAGTTTTCTTTACCTATAAAAGATTACTGCATTATTTCGTATCTTAGTCCATTACTATAAATTGTAGCTTCCGTATTACTTATTGTTCAATGACATTCAAGGGTTCCTTTAGCCAGTTCAGGGTTTCCGTTGCTTCTTCTTATAATGATTTATTTATTTTCCTCTTTATCTTATGCTCCCTACTGCTATTATTATTCGCTCAAAGCTAATGGTTAGGATTACCTACTAGTTGGTTTTAGTAGGTGCCATTATGACCATTGAATTTTGGATCATGATATGATATATATAGAATGTCAAAGACATAGAAACTAGAGTTTTCACCGAAGAAGTAAATTCCCTACCCTTTATAATAATGCTTTTTTGTAGGCCTATTTGCCTAAAATGAAACTGATTATAACCAAATGTATAGATAAAGATATCGAGGTAGCACTGAATGTCAATAGGGGTAGTAGATTTGACAATAAATATGTTTGGTTGAGTAAAATTTTGCTTGTTGACCAAAAAAAATCTACATGATTAACCTTATTTAGAAAAATAACTATTAAATTTTAAATTTATAATTATTCATTAAAATAGTTTATTACCTATTATTTAGGATATATTCAAATCCAATTAATCTAATAAAATTGAGCAACAAAATTAATTTATTAACATTTTTAACCTACACAAATCTCACAAAAATAATTAAATTTACATTACAATTTGAACTTCAAATACTCCCTCCGTCCACTTTTATTTGTCATGTTGCGCTTTTCGAAAGTCAATTTGACTAAATTTTAAAGTTAAATTAGATTACATTAATTCAATTAATTAAATAAATAAAATTAGATATTCAAAAACTATACGAAATGTACTATACATTGCAATTTTTTGCCTATCAATAAGATGAAAAAATATATTCTAAAATGTTAGTCAAAGTTTTTATAGTTTGACTCTAAAAATGGAAAGTGTGACAATTAATAGTAGACGGAGGGAGTATTATATTTGGTAAGAATATAATGAAGACATCTATTTAAAGAGGGGTCATCCTCTTTTGAGAAGAAAATTATATACCACACTAAATAAATCAATCTTCTTTATTATTAACCTAGTCGAAATTTCCTTTACCAATGGATTCTTCAAATAAGGAGATGATCAAGTGAGTTTCTATTTGATGTTCTTTATAAAAAAATTATATTTTATTGTTTTTATAGGCTTCACGATATATTTATGGTGCTTTTAATTTTTAGTGAGTGGAATCAAGAAAGGATTCAAAAAATCTTGAAAACAAAAGAAAAACACTTGTATTCAATTATGAATTCCAAAGTAAACTGGTAGAGAGAAACAAAACTTGCTTTGCCACTGCTGAAGAAGAACAAAAAGAAGCTTCTTATTGAGTTCCATAATGATTGCGACCGATTGCAGGCGGAGGTATATTTTCATTTCAGCAAATATTCGTTTATGAATTTTTTTTAGTTAATTCATTACTCACTTTATGTGTCCTTTTCATTTGCAGTATGATAAGTGGTTACCCATTGTCGAAAGATTGAACAAAGGAGCTGCAACAAATTAGTGTTAGTCATGAATTTTTTTATGAGATTGCATATTACATGCTTCTTTCTTTAGTATGAAGGGACAAATATTGGGTTTTATTAAAAAAAATTGTATCTTTCTCTTTGAAAATTCTGGTTGTGATGTTAAGTGAAATAAATTATAGATTTTCTATAGATTATGTTTATATATATATAGTCAAATGAATTATTTTTAAAAAAAATAGCAAATAGTAGTAGATGATTACAAATGAAAAGAATCACTGGAAGAGATTGATCAAATTATTTCATTGAAAATTTATCCTAACCCTATGGTTTTTTAATTTAAGAATTGAAGTTAGGTGAAATTTGGATAAATTTCAAAAGCTATTATTTCTACATTCATAATTTTCAATCTTCAAAGCGTTCAGTGCTAATTACTTAAGTTTAAACTCATTAAATAGATACTTTTAATCTACCACGAATTATTGATACTACACACAAAAGACAACAAAATAAAATTCAATCATTAAAATGTATTTAAATAATTAATTCGGTGTTTTCATTGATTGAATACCAAAATTATTCATCCTCTTGTTAATTTTTAGAATAATTTTAATGTATCGAGAATATACTTTAAAGTGTATCTACAAAGGACTTTAATCTTGATGGATTCAAAATGGTCCCTTAAATATTTCATGATTTGACCAAAGTAAGAATTTTTTTCCTTATTTAAATAATTAACAAATTTTATCTATTAGATTATGGAACTGTAATTTTTTTTTTTTGCCAAGAACAAAAAATTTATACCAAATATCCTAAATCACAATGCTAAAAACTGCATGGATCAAATGTATTGAACACTTCATCTTTATTTATTTTTTAAATAAGTAATATAATGTATGAACTCAAAAGATAAAAGAAAAGTTTTCCTTTATGCTCAATTTTGATGATTTTCGCTAACCGCTTTCTCCGCCCCATTTATTATCTTTTGATTATTTTTCTTTTCTTTTTGGGGTTTCTTTCCGACTCAAACCCCTATTGATGATAAGCTATTGATAATAAATAAATTGTTTTCGATTACGTAAATTTTAGTTTATTTTAATATTAAAATAAGGTTATTATTATAGATTTTTGCATCAAAAATTGACTTTGTTCATTACTTGTTTATTTTTCTCTTGTTCTATTTTTCTTGAAGTCATGATTTTTATATAATAATAAATGTCTTGGATCTAATTCTTGTTAAGCCATGGTAATAGGGTTAATTTACTATCACTTATTGTCTTCATTTAACTTCTTTAGATACTTAAAGAGTATTAGTTTGATGATCGAAGAGTTTTATTTCTATTTTTTTATACTATTAATTTTTTTAGTTAATAGTGTCTATAATATTTCTCAGTATGCATCCAAGAGTTTGAGATATATGTGATTTTAATGTTCTTACATCATTTTTAGAATTTTATAAGAATGCTCTAAATTATTTAAGGTTTGATTATGAACTAATCAGGGATGTGATTTGTTTATGTTTAGTTCTACGTGACTGCATTGTCATCTTATTTCCTCCATGTTTTAGATGATACTAATCGACTTAAGACATTCACATATTTCACTTCATTAATTATAAGAAAATAAAAAATATGTTTTATATAATTATTTAAACCATGTAAAAATGTAAAAGTCAATATTGCTAACTATATTATCAAAACCATAATTGATAATGTTTCATCATTTAAACTATTTTTACAATATCATAATTTATTATATTAATAGATGCATCTTTTTCTACATGAGACACCAAGAAACCGCTCAAAAGTTTTTCATTCATCCGATTTCACATGTCATTTTAAATAAACTTCATTCTCCCAAATTTTCTTTAAAATGATGCATTAAATACTAGTAGAAGAAACAAATTTGACCAACCGAAATATTAAAAAAAATTAAGTGCTTCTTTGTCTGAACTAATTTTCATGCAGGATCATAAAGTCCATTTATATTAGAAAATCATCACATACATCTATAATGTAAGTCACGTGTTTTCTTACAGTAACATCCTGATGTTCTGGCCTTAGACGATATATTTGGTGCTCTTAACTATGAATAAATACAAATTCTTAGAAAATGATAGTGCCATTTGTTCGCCTCCTAGAGTTATGTAATTTTGATAAATGACACTTAACATAATACTCACAATTCTCACAGGCATGGAGATCCAATAAGGAAAACATCAAAGAAAAACAACACCCACATGGAAAGATATATATTTTGATCCATACAACTACTACTAAAGGAAGGGCATAATCAAAGGGATTAAGAATCATTAACAGACGGCCTAAAGTTGGTAGTAGATCAATCAAGCAAATTGTGATTGATAGGACAAGATCAAGCAATCATAAATCAAGCCAAGAATATAGCGAAGCCATCAAGAGAAGAAAGGAAATCAGATCAAGCCAAGAGTCAAGACAAATCTTCCAGTCAGGCACAAAATCGAGTCTCATCTGATAAGAAGGAAGGAATATGATTTACCATGCACATATCTGATATGGACATTGGTCAGCAAATCGCCTCAATCATGGGATTCCTCAAATCCTTGATTGAAGTATAACTCCCTTGGGTTTTCCTTACAAGAGCACAAGTTTGTTCATATATAAACCCCCTCAGACTTAGGAGTGAAGCACGCAACTTCACTTGAGATTATAGAACAACTTTCTTTTATATTTCACAAAGCTTTGTAAACACGTGAGTGATACAATTAAAAAGAAAAGAAAAAGAAAGAATCTGATTGTAGATTTACAAGTAGAGGTAGTGTCAAGGTAAAAATTTGATTTGCACATCAGACAGGATCAAATTGCAGAATCTCTATACTACCAAAGATCTTAAGAAAACCCTTGTAACCCAAGGGGACTGGACTAGGCACCACATCAGTGATCCGAACCAGTATAAAACTCTCTGTGTTATTTACTTACTACAAATTACTATTATTGTTTATCTATTCCACTAACGTGCAGGTGAGTCAACTAGTTATTAGAGGAAGTCGACTAAAGGAATTTGAACTCACCCCCCCCCCTCCCTCTTGACTTTCAATTGGTATCAGAGCAGGTTTCACTACTTCAATGTTTACCACACGTGAGCAAAGATCCAATGGCACACTATCAGATTCCTGGCGTTTTACATTAAGATGGACATTATTCACACCGACCACCATACTTTAATGGACATCATTACTCTCACTGGTGTAACATCCCATAACTAGAAAAAGCTAAAAAGGACTTTAAAAGAGGAAATAGTCATTTTTGGAAAGTATAAAGAAAATCTGGAAATTTTTTCAAGTGTGTTAAAATTGAGTTTTTGGTCAAGTTCAAACAATCATAACTTCTAGCTCAAGATGATTTAGGTGTGTTTGCAGATATCGTAGTAAAGATCTTGGAATGATCTTTCCAACGCCGCCAAGTTTACACGATTCCGAGTTTGTATGAGTGAGATATGCCCATTGGAAATTGGGCTGTTCGAATAAGGAAATGTCCAATCGGAATTTTAGAAGGGCATTATGGTCTTTTCCATATGCCATGACTTAATTTCGTTTTTGGTAATTAATTTTGGTCTAAACTGATAGGATTCAGTTTACGCTCTAACGATATTGAGTTAGGGTTTTAGTAAAGAGAAAAGATGAAGATAAAGGAGGAGAAGGAGCAAGAATCGTCAAGTTCTTCAAGAATCTCTTGTGGATTTCATCAAGGGGTGATCCCTATGAGATATGTGAGTTCACACAGCGTTTGGTTCGTTCACTCACGTGCCAAACATGTTTAATTCAGCATGAATTCGTCCTAAAAGTTTAAAGTTTGAATGTTCTTGATGTTTGTTCTTGAATTGACTCTCGTTCATAAATTTGGGATGAGATTGAGTAGTTCATGAGAGTTTAAGGTTGATTTTAGAGTTGTGTTTGATTAGATTCTTGTGTACATATGTTGGGTATGTAAATCTAAAGAGTGTTGGAGAAAAACGAATCGTATTTAGGCGAATCAAAGCGAGACAACAAAAAAGGAACAAGTCGGGCAAATCTGGGTACCAGGTCCACATCGCGGACCTATTCCTCAGGATCTGAAAAATCCTCCCTCGCATCGCGGAGCGCTCATGGACCGTTCTGCCTCAAAAGTTATTTTCGCAACCAAAATTTAAATACATCTCCGCGTCGCGGAACAGCTTTTAGACAGTGATTTTTTATCTTTGCTCGTGTTTAACTATCTAAAAACACTCCTAAACATCATGAGATCTTTCCTATCACAAATCTCAATCCTTGAATCCATAATTCAATTCAAGGATCAGTAAAGATTCAATTCAAGAGAAGTTAAGATCCAAGTCAAGAGAAGTTCATAGTGTCTTCCAAACGTTTTTTACAAATGATTTAACGTTATTTTAAGACTTGAGTTTTGAGTTGAGTAAAGTGTAAAGTTGACGTACATTTCTTCAAAGTATATGGGGACTATGTATTCCCAAAGAGTTAAAATATTTTCACATTTAAACAAGAAAAGGAAACCTTGATTCCAAAGAGCCTTTGAGCAAGTCCTTTCACAATTAAGCAAGAGAGGAAACTTTGATTTCCAAGAGAGCCTTTGAGCTAAGTTTTTGAGCAATTATCTCAAATCACAAAAAGAAGTATGTTTTTAAACATAAGAGGTAGTATCATATTTTGGGAGTAGTATTGAGCACCGATATGGGGGAGGGTTCAGAAAACTCACAGCCCCCATAAACCGTGTAGCCACCATGGGTAGAAAAGGTTCATTCTTTCTAGATGATTCCTTAGTGCTTTTTAGGATAGACTAGTGGATCTACTTAGTAGTTCAGGTTGTATACCCCCGAGAAGGTATAGAAAGGCCCTGGCAACGTGAGGCAGAATGTGGTATCATCACGATAGCTCTTAAGTGATGGTTGTTGGTTAGAGAAACTCCCACAGCAGTATTTTGTATTTTTTGATACATAAGAAATATTTGTATTTTCATACAGAAACAAAGTTCATATTGTATCTTTGCATACATACAGATTTATTATTGTATTTCTAAATACACAGAGTAAAAATTCCATGTTTTAAAGCTTTTCTTTATACTACATTTATTTACAATGCTTTATACTGAAATCAGTTCAGTTCAGTTGAGCCAGGTAAGTTCTTCAGTTCCTTTGAAACTTATGTCTTGCTTTAGAATTTTCGTCGCATACCCGTACATTCAATGTACTGATGTCATTTGGCCTGCATATTCTTATGATGTAGACACAGGTAACCGAGATCAGCATCCAGTGCATGATTAATTCTAGTTAAGCTCCAGAGTTTGTTGGTGAGCCTCCTTGCTTCCAGAGGATCCCTTTTTATTACTTTTCAGTATTTAGTTCATTAGGATGTCGTGGGTTTTGTCCCGACACCCATCTCAGTTATTAGAGGCCTCATAGATAGACAGACAGTTAGTTCAATTGTCTTTATCTTGTTATTGACTTATGTTCAGTTTTGAGTTGCCACTTTGGCTAAGTTAAATGTTTATTTCTAAAACATTATAAGTTTAGTTTGAGACAGTTGAGTTATCTTGCATTTGAGTTCTTTTCTTAATACTTAAAGTCTTTCGCTGAGTAAGTAAGTCAGGCCAAGGGTTCGCTTGGGGCCTACAATGTTTCTCGAGTGCCAGTCACGTCCGGGGTGTAGGCTCGGGGCGTGACAAACTTGGTATCAGAGCACACAGTTCAAGAGTCTTAGGGAGTCTATGAAGCCGAAAGATTGAACACAAGAGCTGCAAGAAATTAGTGTTGGTTAGGGACAAATATTGGTATTATTAAAAAAAAAATGTATCTTTCTCTATGGAAATTCTGGTTGTGATGTTAAGTGAAATAAATTATAGATTTTCTATAGATTATGTGTTTATATATATACTAGTTATTCGACACGTGTGTTGCACGTGATTATAAATTCAGAAAATTTAAGCGAAGATTTGAATAATAAGCTTTGAACAAAATAATATTGGAATTTTTTTTGTGAATGTTCAATGTGGATCATCATATATATCTCTTATTCACACGAACCTATGAAGATGGTCAATGAAATTTTTTATTAGTTAAATGCAATAATGTATATATTTATTTCAATTTGATGAGGTTCAATCATGTAATTAGTCGTATCTCACTAATATTACCTTATATACGATATTTATTGTATACTTTCCTTGCCGTCTAACTAGATGTTCTTTGCACGTGTATTTCACTTAATCTGTTTAGATGTCATATGAACATGTGGAGAACAACTACATTTTATTTTTAGAACTATTTTGTATGTTAATTTTATTTTATAAGTTATAACATAATAGATGACATTCTTTTTTTTGGCTCTCATATTTAACTTTTTGAGTGACTGTGTACATAAATCAAAGAAAGTTATCTGATTGTCCATAGTTAATTGAGAAAGGTTTCCTTTTTTTTACCGAAAAAACTAAAATTTTAAATTAAAGAATATATTCTATCTGTGAAATCATATATATAATCACTTGTTTATTTTACACCCAACAAAGATATAGTTTATATACTTGTAAATAATTTTCAATTTATTCAACCAAGCATGATTCGTCCAAGGAAAAAAAACAACACCGTGTTATCACATATATAGGAGCGGTATAATAATATGAAAAAATTATCGGTCAAAAAGTTAATGTAATAACTATGAGAATTCATAATATTATAACTAAAGAGTAGTAAAAGAGTGTGAATAACATTTGCAATAATTAGTAATAACTAAGAGAATTTATAATGTTACAACTAAAAAATTAATGTGCAATAGATGAATTTCTAATAAATTTTATACTTACATAAATAAATAGGGCTTTTAATTAATGTTACTATTTTATTATAATTATTAGATTTTAATTTAGTGTAGGGACAAAAATGAAAATGTTTATTTCATATTATTGAATATAAAATTTATTTTGTTAATGATAAATTTTAAATGATTCATATATATTCACATATTTACACATATGTTTTGAGTTTGTTTTTTTTTTAAATGTTTGCATCAATGAAAATATATATCTCATAAAAATTAGCTATTAAATAAATAATAAAAATTAAACTAGTACAGACTTCAACTGGCGTTATTAGAAGTCATATGAACTTTTCTTCATCAAAAATACTAAAATATTAAGAAATGCTAATTAGTAAAACAAAAGGGCAATGTTTACATAGTAACAACTATTTTGAAGCAAACTTCCCGACAATCCAAATCACATAAGTAGCATTGATAAATAAAGTCATTATTTTGTCTTGAGCATCAAAAAAATAAATCGTGACAATTCTCTAACTCTCGAGAAATGTAATAATTTTGGTAAAAGATATTCAGAAAGATATATGTACATCACAAGAGAAATTGTTAACAAAAACAAATTAATTTATACTACAATAAAAATTAAACTAATACAAACTTCAACTAGCGTTATTACAAGTCATATGAACTTTTATTCGTTGAAATTAGTGAAATATTAAAAAATAGTAAATCAGTAAAACAAAAGAGCAATGTTTATATAGTAATGACTATTTTGAAGCAAACTTTCCGACAATCTAAATCACATAAGTAACATTGATAAATAAAGTCATTCT
>NW_006239123.1:31558-64385 GCF_000226075.1 Solanum tuberosum
ATGATAATTATCTAACTCTTGAGAAGTTGAATAATTTTGGAAAAAGATATTCAGAAACATATATCTACATCACAAGAGAAATTATTAACAAAAACAAATGAATTTAGACTACAATAAAAATTAAACTAATACAAACTTCAACTGGCGTTATTCCAAGTCATATAAAAAATAATTCGTCAAAAATACTTAAATATTAAGAAATAGTAAATCAATAAAATAAAAGGGCAATGTTTATATAGTAATAACTATTTTAAAGCAAACTCCCTCACAATCCAAATCACATAAGTAGCATTGATAATTAAAGTCATTATTTTGTCTTGAGCATCAGAAATAAAATCGTGACAATTCTCTAACTCTTGAGAAGTTTAATAATATTTGAAAAGAATATCCAGAAGCATATATCTACATCACAAGAGAAATTGTTAACAAAAACAAATGAATTTATAATACATCATGTTAACTTCATCTATTGGAACATGAATACTTTTGTCTATACTAAGCAAAAAATAACCATTATATCGTCATAATTATTTTCCTCAAGTACTCGAGGTTAAGGAATATACCCTCTTACGATAGAACAATTTACTTCATCAGAATACTGGTACATTATATTCGGCTAAACTTCGAACTCATTCAACACAAATAAATCACACGAATTTTTTTTTAAATGCAAGAAGAAGAAGAGATTAAGAAAATAATTGTGGTTGAAAAATGTGAGGGAACCCCTCTATTTATAGTTAACAAAAGCTAGTATGAAAACGTGTATTTTCTGTCTTATCTGAAAAGTCATGACTTTTCCAAGAAGTCACAACCCTTTGGAAAAGTCACAACTTATTGAAAAAGTCAGAACTATTTGAAAAAGTCACAACTCTTTGGAAAAGTCACAATTCATCGAAAAATCACAACCCTTCGAAAAAAGTCACAACTCATCGAAAAAGTCACAACCTAAGTTAAGGGATATTATAGTAATTTAATATTCAAGTTAGGAGTTAATGCTTTTAAGCTAATATGTATATATATAGTCAAATGAATTATTTTTAAAAAAATAGCAAATAGTAGTAGATGATTACAAATGAAAAAAAATTAGTAAATAGTAGTAGATGATTACAAATGAAAAGAATCATTGGAAGAGATTGATCAAATTACTTCATTGCAAAATTATCCTAACCCTATGTTTTTTAATTTTAAGAATTGATGTTTGGTAAAATTTGGATATATTACAAAAGTTATTATTTCTGCATTCATAACTTTCAATCTACAAAGCGTTCAGTGCTAATTACTTAAAGTGTAAACTCATTAAATGGATACTTTTGATCTACCTCGAATTATTGATACTACACACAAAAGACAACAAAATTAAAGTCAATCATTAAAATGTACTTAAATAATCAATTCGGCGTTTTCAATTATTGAATACCAAAATTATTCATCCTCCTGTTAATTTTTAGAATAATTTTAACGTATCGAGAAATATACTTTAAAGTTTATTTACAAAGGACTTTAATCTTGATGGATTCAAAATGGTCCCTTAAATATTTCATGATTTGACCAAAGTAAACATTTTTGTTCTTATTTAAATAATTAACAAATTTTAAATATTAAATTGTGGAACTCTAATTCAGCATGAATTCGTCCTAAAAGTTGAAACTTGGAATATTCTTGATGTGTGTTCCTCAATTTTTTTTCGTTCTTGAATTTGGGATGATATTGAGGAGTTCTTGAGAGTTTAAGGTTCAATTTTTAGAGTTGTGTTTGATTAGATTCTCTTGTACATTTGCTGGGTATATGAATCTAAAGAGTATTGGAGAAAAACGAATCGAATTTAGGCGAATCAAGGGTGGCAAATGAAGAAGGAACAAGTCGGGCAAATCTGGGTACCAGGTCCACGTCGCGAACCTATTCCTCAGGATGTGAAAAATCCTCCCTCGCGTCGCGGAGCGGTCACGGATCGTTCTGCCTCAAAAGTTATTTACACGACCAAATTTAAAAACATCTCCGCGTCGCGGACCAGCTTTCAGACAGTGATTTCTTCATCTTTTTTTGTGTTTAACTATCTAAAAGCACTCCTAAACATCATGAGATTTTTCCAATCACAAATCTAAATCCTTGAATCCATAATTCAATTCAAAGATCAGTAAAGATTCAAGTCAAGAGAAGTTCATAGAGTCTTCCAAAAGTCTTTTACAAATGATTTAACTTTGTTTTAAGACTTGAGTTTTGAGTTAATTAAAGAGTAAAGTTGAAGTTCAGTTCTTCAAAGTATTGGGGACTATGTATTTTCAAAGAGTTAAAATGTTTTCACATTTAAACAAGAATAGGAAACCTTGATTTCCAAAGAGCCTTTGAGCTAGTTTCATAAAGACTAAGTGCTTTCACAATTAAGCAAGAGAGGAAACTTTGATTTCCAAGATAGCCTTTGAGCTAAGTTTTTGAGCAATTATCTCAAATCACAGAAAGAAGTAAGTGTTTAAACATAAGAGCTAGTATCATATTTTTGGAGTAGTATTAAGCATCGATATGGGGGAGAGTTCAGACAACTCACTGCCCCCATAAACCGTGTAGGCACCATGGGTAGAAAAGGGTCATACTTTTTAGATGATTCCTTAGTGCTTTTTAGCATAGACTAGTGGATCTACTTAGTAGTTCAAGTTGTATACCCCCGGGAAGGTATAGGACGGCCCTGGAAACGTGAGGCAAAATGTTGTATCATCAGGATAGCTCTTAAGTGATGGTTGTCGCTTAGAGAAACTCCCACAGCAGTATTTTGTATCTTTATATATACATAAGAAATATTTGTATTTTCATATACAAACAGAGTTCATAATGAATCTTTGCATACATACAGAATTATTATTGTATTTCTAAACACACAGAGTAAAAAAACCATGTTTAAAAGAGTTTCTTTATACTACATTTATTTACACTGCTTTATACTGAAATTAGTTCAGTTCAGTTCAGTTGAGTTGAGCCAGGTAAGTTCTTTAGTTCCTTTCTAGCTTATGTCTTGTTTTAGAGTTTCCCTCGCATACTCGTACATTCAATGTACTGATGTCATTTGGCCTGCATCTTCTTAAGATGCAGACCCAGGTAACCATGATCAGCAGCCAGCGCATCGTTGTTTCTTATTGAGCTCCAGAGTTTGTTGGTGAGCCTCCTTGTTAATGGAGGATCTCTTATTATTGATTTTTAGTATTTAGCTCATTAGGATGTCGTGGGGTTTGTCCCGACATCTATCTTAGTTATTAGAGACTTCATAGATAAACAATCAGTTAGTTCAATTGTCTTTATCTTGTTATTGACTTATGTTCCGTTTTGAGTTGCCACTTTGGCTAAGTTAAATGTTTATTTCCAAAACATTATGAGTTTAGTTTGAGACAGTTGAGTTATCTTGTATTTGAGTTCTTGTCTTAATGCTTAAAGTATACTGCTGAGTAAGTAAGCCAGGTCAAATGGTTCACTTGGGGCAAACAATGGTTCTCGAGTGCCAGCCACGTCGGGGGTGTAGGATAGGGGCGTGACAAACTTGGTATCAGAGCACAGAGTTCAAGAGTCCTAGGGAGTCTATGAAGCCGTGTCTGTAGAGTCCTTGTTATCGGTGTGAAGCACGCCACATCTATAATTAGGAGGCTGCAACACTTAGGAAAAATTTCTCACTTCTTTCACACTCATTTTGTGAGTTAGAGTTTAATCTCTACAAAGTTTCCTTCTAATTTGTGCTTGCGCAAGTTTTCAGATAATCATGCCTCCATGAAGAGCTTTCAGAGGTCGCCTTGTTAGGCGTAATGTTGAGGAGCTAGGGGTACCCAATGCACCTGAAGTGCAACCTCAACAAGAAGTTACCAATTAATAGTTCAGGCAAGCAATTAGGATGCTAAGTCAAGCTGTGACTAATCAGGTTGGGAAACAAAGAGGAGCTCGACAAAAAGAGGCTGACACTTCAAGGATTCGTGAGTTCTTGAGGATGAACCCTCCAAGTTTCACTGGTTCAAGAACTACTGAGGATCCAAAGAATTTTATTTAGGAGCTGCAAAATGTATTTGATGCGACACACGTTGCTGATATTGAGAGGGTGCAACTAGTTGCATTCCAAATGAAAGGTGTCACTAGGATTTGGTTGGATCAATGGAAGAAGAACTAAGTTGAGGATGCACCACCGGCAAATTGGTCTTGTTTTGAGGAGACCTTCTTGGGGCGTTTCTTTCCTTGAGAACTGAAAGAGTCTAAGGTACCAGAGTTCCTCACACTTAAATAGGATTATTTAAGTGTTCATGAGTATGGGTTGAGGTTCACCCAACTATCCTATTATGCTCTGGAGATGGTTGGCGATATGAGGAGTAGAATGAGTCTGTTTGTTGTTGGGTTGTCCCGTCTATCAAGGATAGAGGACAGGGTTACAATGCTGATAGGTGACATGGATATCTCAAGGTTGATGGTCTATGTGCAGCAGGTTGAGGAAGAGAAGTTGAGGGATATAGAAGAGTTTAAGAATAAGAGAGCAAAGACAGGAAATGAGTCCAGGCAGCAGAAGAGTAACGCCAACCGATCATCCTTCCAACAGAAACATAAGGTACCTAAGAGGGGTCTTCCTCTTCTGAGAAGCAAACTATATACCACACTAAATAAATCAAACTTCTTTATTATTAACCTAGTCGAAAGTTCCTTTACCAATGGATTCTTCAAATAAGGAGATGATCATAAAAAAAATTATGTTTTATTGTTTTTATAGGCTTCACAATATATTTATGGTGCTTTTAATTTTTAGTGAGTGGATCAAGAAAGGATTCAAAAATCTTGAAAACAAAAGAAAAACACTTGTATTCAATTATGAATTCCAAAGTAAACTGGTAGAGGGAAACAAAACTTGCTTTGCCACTGCTGAAGAAGAACAAAAGAAGCTTCTTATTGAGTTCCGTAATGATTGCGACCGATTGCAGGCGGAGGTATATTTTCATTTCAGCATATATTCATTTATAAAAAAATTTGAGTTAAGTTATTACTAACTTTATGTGGCCTTTTCATTTGCAGTATGATAAGTGGTTACCCATTGTCAAAAGATTGAACAAAGGAGCAACAACAAATTAGTGTTGGTCATGAATTTTTTTTATGAGATTGCATATTACATGCTTCTTTCTATAGTATGAAGGGACAAATATTGGGTTTTATTAAAAAAAAATTGTATATTTCGGTTTGGAAATTCTAGTTGTGATGTTAAGTGAAATAAATTATAGATTTTCTATAGATTTTATTTATATAAATATGAATATATATATATATATATATATATATATATATATAATCAAATGAATTATTTTTAAAAAAATAGCAAATAGTAGTAGATGATTACAAAAGAAAAGAATCACGGGAAGAGATTGATCAAATTATTTCATTGTAAATTTATCCTAACACCTATGCTTTTTTAATTTTATGAATTGAAGTTAGGTGAAATTTGGATAAATTTCAAAAGCTATTATTTCTGCATTCATAATTTTCAATCTACAAAGCGTTCAGTGCTAATTACTTAAGTGTAAACTCATTAAATGGATACTTTTAATCTACTTCGAACTATTGATACTACACACAAAAGACAACAAAATAAAAGTCAATCATTAAAATGTATTTAAATAATTAATTCAGTGTTTTCATTGACTGAATAGCAAAATTATTCATCGTCCTGTTAATTTTTAGAATAATTTTAATGTATCCAGAAATATACTTTAAAGTATATCTACAAAGGACTTTAATCTTGATGGATTCTAAATGGTCCCTTAAATATTTCATGATTTGACCAAAGTAAGCATTTTTGTTTTTATTTAAATAATTAACAAATTTTATCTATTAGATTATGGAACTGTAATTTTTTTCTTTTATGGCAAGACCAAAAAATTCATACCAAATATAGTAAATCATAATGCTAAAAACTGCATGGATCAAACGTGTTGAACACTTCATCTTTATTTATTTTTTAAATAAGTAATATAATGTATGAACTGAGAAGTTAAACGAAAAGTTTGCCTTTATGCTCAATTTTGATTATTTTCTCTAACCGCTTTCTCCACCCCATTTATTATCTTTTGATTATTTTTCTTTTCTTTGTTGCGTTTCTTTTCGACTCAAACCCCTATTCATGATAAGCTATTGATAATAAATAAATTGTTTTCGATTACATAAATTTTAGTTTATTTTAATATTAAAATAAGGTTATTATTATAGATTTTTGCATCAAAAATTGACTTTGTTCATTACTTGTTTATTTTTCTCAAATTCATGATTTTTATATAATAATAGATGTTTTGGATCTAATTCTTGTTAAGCCAGGGTAACAGGGTTAATTTACTATCACTTGTTGTCTTCATTTAACTTCTGTAGATACTTAAAGAGTATTAGTTTGATGATCGAAGAATTTTATTTCTATTTTTTTATACTATTAATTTTTCGGTTAATAGAGTCTATAATATTTCTCAGTATGCATCCAAGAGTGATTTTAATGTTCTTACATCATTTTTAGAATTTTATAAGAATGCTCTAAATTATTTAATGTTTGATTATGTTTCTCGAAGTCATGATTTTTATATAATAATAAATGTCTTGGATCTAAATCTTTTTAATCCAGGGTAACAGGGTTAATTTACTATCACTTGTTGTCTTCATTTAACTTCTGTAGATACTTAAAGAGTATTAGTTTGATGATCGAAGAATTTTATTTCTATTTTTTGATACTATTAATTTTTCGGTTAATAGTGTCTATAATATTTATCAGTATGCATCCAAGAATTTGAGATATATGTGATTTTAAGGTTCTTACATCATTTTTAGAATTTTATAGGAATGCTCTAAATTATTTAAGGTTTGATTATGAACTAATCAGGGATGTGATTTGTTTTTTCTAATTATGTATCTGATTTGTTTATGTTTAGTTTTACGTGACTGCATTGTCATCTTATTTCCTCCATGTTTTAGATGATACTAATCGACTTAAGACATTCACATATTGAACTTCATTAATTATAAGAAAAAAAAATATGTTTGATATAATTATTTAAACCATGTAAAAGTCAATATTGCTAACTATATTATCAAAACCTTAATTGATAAAGTTTCATCGTTTAAACTATTTTTACAATATCATAATTTATTATATTAATAGATGCATCTTTTTCTACATGAGATTCCAAGAAACTGCTCCAAAGTTTATCATTCATCCAATTTCACATGTCATTTTAAATGAACTTTATTCTCCCAAATGTTCTTTAAAATGATGCATTAAAAACTAGTAGAAGAAACAAATTTAACCAACCGAAATATTCGAAAAAAATTAAGTGCTTCTTTGTCTGAACTAATTTTCATGCAGCATCACAAAGTCCATTTAGATTAGAAAATCATCAGATACATCTATAATTAAGTCACGTGCTGTCTTACAGTAATATCCTGATGTTCTGGCCTTAGACGACATATTTGGTGCTCTTAACTATAAATAAATACAAATTCTTAGAAAATGATAGTGTCATTTGTTAGCCTCCTAGTCTTATGTAATTTTGATAAATGACACTTAACATACTACTCACAATTCTCGCAAGCATGGAGATCCAACAAGGAAAACATCAAAGCAAAACAACACCAACATGGAAAGAGATATATTCTGATCCCTACAACTACTACTAAAGGAAGGGCATAATCAAACGTATTAAGAATCGTTAACAGATGGCCTAAAGCTGGCAGCAGATCAATCAACAAATCGTGATTGATAGGACAAGATCAAGCAATCATAAATCAAGCCAAGAATAGAGCGAAGCCATCAAGAGAAGAAAGGAAATCAGATCAAGCCAAGAGTCAAGACAAATCTTGCAGCCAAGCACAAAATCGAGTCTCATCTGACAAAAAGGAAGGAATGTGATTTACCATGCACATATCTGATATGGACATGGGTCAGCAAATCGCCTCAATCAAGGGATTCCTCAAATCCTTGATTGAAGTATAACTCCCTTGGGTTTTCCTTACAAGTGCACAAGTCTGTTCATATATAAACCCCCTCAGACATGGGAGTGAAGCACACAACTTCACTTGAGATTATAGAACAACTTTCTTTTATATTTCATAAAGCTTTGTAAACACGTGAGTGATACAATTGAAAAGAAAAGAAAAAGAAAGAATTTGAGTGTAGGTTTACAAGTAGAGGTAGTGTCAAGGTAGAAATCTGATTTGCACATCAGACACGATCAAATTGCAGAATCGCTATACTACTAACGCTCTCTTCAAAGATCTTAACGAAACCCTTGTAACCCAACGGGACTGGACTAGGCACCACATCGGTGATTCGAACTAGTATAAAATTCCCTGTGTTATTTACTTACTACAAATTACTATTACTGTTTATCTATTCTACTAACGTGCAGGTGAGTCGGATATTAGAGGAAGTCGACTAAAGGAATTAGAATTCACCCACCCCTCCATTTTGACTTTCAATTGGTATCAGAGCAGGTCTCACTACTTCAGTGTTTACCACACATGAGCAAAGATCCTATGGCACACTATCAGATTCCTGGCGCTTTACTTCAAGATGGACTTTCTTCACACTGACCACCATACTTTAATGGACATCATTACTCTCACTGGTGTAACATCCCGTAACAAGAATGAACTAAAAAGGAATTTAAAAGAGGAAATAGTCATTTTTGGAAAGTATAAAGAAAATCTGGAAAACATTTCAAGTGTGTTAAAGTTGAGTTTTTGGTCAAGTTCAAACGACCAAAACATCTAGCTCAAGATGAATTAGGTGTATTTCCAGATATTTTAGTAAAGATCTTAGAATGATCTTTCCAACGCCGCCAAGTTTATGCGATTCCGAATTCGTATGAGTGAGATATGCCCATTGGAAGTTAGGTTGTTCGAATAAAGAAATGTCCAATCGAAATTTTAGAAGGGCATTATGGTCTTTTCCATACCCCATGACTTAATTTCGTTTTGGTAATTAATTGGGGTCTAAACTGATAGGATTCAGTTTACGCTCTAACGATATTGAGTTAGGGTTTTAGTAAAGATAAAAGAAGAAGAGAAATGAGGAGAAGGAGCAAGAATCGTCAGGTTCTTCAAGAATCGCTTGTGGATTTCGTCAAGGGGTGATCCCTACGATATATGTGAGTTCACACAGTGTTGGGTTCGTTCACCCACGCGCCAAACATGTTTAATTCAGCATGAATTTGTCCTAAAAGTTGAAAGTTTGAATGTTCTTAATGTTTGTTCTTGAATATACTTTCGTTCTTGAATTTGGGATGAGATTGAGGAGTTTTTGAAAGTTTAATGTCGATTTTAGAGTTGTGTTTGATTAGATTCTTGTGTACATATATTGGGTATCTGAATCAAAGAGCATTGGAGAAAAAAGAATCGAATTTAGGCGAATCAGGGCTTGAAAACGAAGAAGGAACAAGTCTGGCAAATCTGGGTACCAGGTCCACATCGCAGACCTATTCCTCAGGAAGTGAAAAATCCTCCCTCGCGTCGGGGAGCAGTCACAGACCATTCTGGCTCAAAAGTTATTTTCGCGACCAAAATTTAAATACATCTCCGCATCGCGGAACAGCTTTCAAATAGTGATTTCTTGATCTTTTCTCGTGTTTAACTATTTAAAAACACTCCTAAACATCATGAGATCTCTCCTATCACAAATCTCAATCCTTGAATCCATAATTCAATTAGAGGATCAGTAAAGATTCAAGTCAAGAAAAGTTAAGAGCCAAGTCAAGAGAAGTTCATAGAGTCTTCCAAAAGTCTTTTACAAATGATTTAACTTTGTTTTAAGACTTGAGTTTTGAGTTGAGTAAAGAGTAAAGTTGAAGTTCATTTCTTCAAAGTACATGGGCACTATATATTCCCAAAGAGTTAAAATGTTTTCACATTTAAACAAGAAAAGGAAACATTGATTTCCAAAGAGCCTTTGAGCTATTTTTCATAAAAGACTAAGTGCTTTCACAATTAAGCAAGAGAGGAAACTTTGATTTCCATGATAGCCTTTGAGCTATGTTTTTGAGCAATTATCTCAAATCACTGAAATAAGTTTGTTTTTAAACATAAGAGCTAGTATCATATTTTGGGAGTAGTATTGAGCACCGATATGGTGGAGAGTTCAGACAACTCACAGCCCCCATAAACCGTTTAGCCACCATGGGTAGAAAAGGGTCATACTTTTCAGATGATTCCTTAGTGCTTTTTAGCATAGACTAGTGGATCCACTTAGTAGTTCAGGTTGTATACCCCTGGGAAGGTATAGGACGCCCCTGGCAGCGTGAGGCAAAATGTTGTATCATCCCGATAGCTCTTAAGTGATGGTTGTCGGTTAGAGAAATCCCACAACAATATTTTGTATTTTATATACATAAGAAATATTTGTATTTTCATATACAAACAGAGTTCATATTGTATCTTTGCATACATATAGAATTATTATTGTATTTGTAAATACACACAGTCAAAAAACCATGTTTTAAGCTTTTCTTTATACTACATTTATTTACAGTGCTTTATATTGAAATCAGTTCAGTTCAGTTCAGTTGAGCCAGGTAAGTTCTTCAGTTCCTTTCAAGTTTATGTCTTGTTTTAGAATTTCCCTCGCATACTCGTACATTCAATGTACTGATGTCATTTGGCCTGCATATTCTTATGATGCAGACATAGATAACCAGGATCAGCATCCAGTGCATCGTTGATTCTAGTTGAGCTACAGAGTTTGTTGGTGAGCCTCCTTGCTTGCGGAGGATCCCTTTTTATTGCTTTTCAGTATTTAGTTCATTAGGATGTCGTGGGTTTCGTCCTGACATCCATCTCAGTTATTAGAGATTTCATAGATAGACAGTCAGTTAGTTCAATTTTCTTTATCTTGTTATTGACTTATGTTCAGTTTGAAGTTGCCACTTTGGCTAAGTTAAATGTTTATTTCTAAAACATTATGAGTTTAGTTTGAGAGAGTTGAGTTATCTTGCATTTGAGTTCTTTTCTTAATGCTTAAAGTCATCCGCTGAGTAAGTAAGTCAGGCCAAAGGTTTGCTTGGGGCCAACAATGGTTCTCGAGTGCGAGCCACGTATGGGGTGTAGGCTCGAGGTGTGACAAACTTGGTATCAGAGCACAGAGTTTAAGAGTCCTAGGGAGTCTGTGAAGCCATGTCTGTAGAGTCCTAGTTGTCGGTGTGAAGCGCGCCACATTTATAATGAGTAGGCTGCAACACTTAGGAAAATTTATCACTCATTTCCTGCGTTAGAGTTTACCAATAATGAGTTTAGGGAAGCAATTAGGATGCTAAGTCAAGTTGTGACTAATAAGATTGGGAAACAAAGAGGAGCTCGACAAAAAGCGGCTGACACTTCAAGGATTCGTGAGTTCTTGAGGATGAACCCTCCAAGTTTCACTGGTTCAAGAACTACTGAGGATCCATATAACTTTATTGAGGAGTTGCAAAAGGTATTTGATGCAACGCACGTTGTTGATACTGAGAGGGTGGAACTAGCTATATACCAAATGAAGGGTGTCGCTAGGATTTGGTTGGATCAATGGAAGAAGAACTAAGTTGAGGATGCACCACCGGCAAATTGGTCTTGTTTTGAGGAGACCTTCTTGGGGCGTTTCTTTCCTTGAGAACTGAAAGAGGCTAAGGTACCAGAGTTCCTCACACTTAAATAGGATTATTTAAGTGTTCATGAGTATGGGTTGAGGTTCACCCAACTATCCTATTATGCTCCGGAGATGGTTGGGGATATGAGGAGTAGAATGAGTCTGTTTGTTGTTGGGTTGTCCCGTCTATCAAGGATAGAGGACAGGGTTACAATGCTGATAGGTGACATGGATATCTCAAGGTTGATGGTCTATGTGCAGCAGGTAGAGAAAGACAAGTTGTAAGATAGAGATGAGTTCAAGAACAATAGGGCTAAGACAGGGAATGAGTCCGGACAACTGAATTGTAATTCCAACTGGTCATCACTCCAACAGAAACAGAAGGCCCTTGGTCCTTCATCTGCTAGTGCACCTGTACCTAAGAACAAAGGTGAGTACAATAATCAGAACTTCAGAGCTAAACCTATTTTTTCTCAGGGTAGTGTGGCGCAATGGGGTAGTAAGCCTCCTGCTTGCGCCAAGTGTGGTAGGAACTACTGAGGTATTTGTCGTGAGGGCTCTACTGGTTGTTTCCAGTGTGGTCAGACTGGGCATTTCATGCGAGATTGTCCAAAGAACAAGTAGGGAAATGGTAATGGGGGCAATAAAGCCCAGTCTTTGTCAGTTGCTCCACCAGACTGGGCTTCACCTAGAGGAGTTACTTCCGGTACTAGCAGAGGAGCAAAACGCCTCTATTCTATCAACAGTCGCCAAGAGCAAGAGGATTCACCAGATGTTGTCACTGGTATGATCCAAGTCGTTGGACTTTGATGTTATTCCTGAACAACTTAGTGAACCATTCAGTGTCTCTACGCCTGTTGGTGAGTCTATTTGGGTGTCGCTAGGATTTGGTTGGATCAATGGAAGAAGAACTAAGTTGAGGATGCACCACCGGCAAATTGGTCTTGTTTTGAGGAGACCTTCTTGGGGCGTTTCTTTCCTTGAGAACTGAAAGAGGCTAAGGTACCAGAGTTCCTCACACTTAAATAGGATTATTTAAGTGTTCATGAGTATGGGTTGAGGTTCACCCAACTATCCTATTATGCTCCGGAGATGGTTGGGGATATGAGGAGTAGAATGAGTCTGTTTGTTGTTAGGTTGTCCCGTCTATCAAGGATAGAGGACAGGGTTACAATGCTGATAGGTGACATGGATATCTCAAGGTTGATGGTCTATGTGCAGCAGGTTGAGGAAGAGAAGTTGAGGGATATAGAAGAGTTTAAGAATAAGAGAGCAAAGACAGGAAATGAGTCCAGGCAGCAGAAGAGTAATGCCAACCGATCATCCTTCCAACAGAAACAGAAGGTACCTACTCCATCATCTGCTAGTGCACCTGCACCAAGGGACAAATGTGAGTACAATAATCAGAATTCTTAGAATTTCAGAGCTAGACCTGCGCATTTGCAAGGTAGTAAGGCTAATGGGGGTACTAAGACTCTTGCATGTGCTAAGTGTGGTAGGGGCCACTCAGGGGTATGTCTTTATGGCTTCACTAGGTGCTTCAAGTGTGGCCAGAACGGTCATTTTAGGAGAGAGTTTCCTAAGAGAAGACATGGTAATGGTAATGGTAATGGGGGAAATAGAGCCCAGCCTTCTTCAGTTGCTCCACCAGATAGAGTTGCATCTAACTGAGCTACTTCAAGGGTAGGTGGAGAAGGAACCCGTCTTTATACTATCGCTAGTCGCTGAGAGCAAGAGGATTCGCCAGATGTTGTCACTGGTATGATCCAAGTCTTCAATTTTGATGTTCTTCCTTAGCAACTTAGTGAGCCCTTCAGTGCTTCTCCACCTATCGGTGAGTCTATTCTAGCAGAGAGAGTCTATCGTGATTGTCCCGTTACCGTTAATCACAAGAGTACCATGGTTGATTTAGTTGAGTTAGACCTGGTAGATTTTGATGTCATTCTAGGTATGGACTGGCTTCATGCCTGTTATGCATCAATAGATTGTAGAACTTGAGTAGTCAAGTTCCAGTGAACTAGTTATAGAGTTAAAGAGCAGTTCAGTAGTGCCTAAGGGTCATTTTATTTCGTACCTTAAGGCGAGAAAGTTAGTTTCCAAGGGGTGTGTCTATCACTTAGTCTGAGTTAATAACACTAATGTTGAGATACCTCATATTTAGTCAGCTTTAGTAGTAAAAGAGTTTCCAGAAGTCTTTCCAGATGATATTCCAGGAGTCCCTCTTGAGAGAGAGATAGACTTCGATATAGATATTCTTCTAGATACTCGCCCTATATCTATTCCTCCATATAGAATCGGACCAGCAGAATTGAAAGAGCTTAAAGAGTAGTTGAAAGATCTCCTTGATAAGGGCTTTATTCGACCAAGTGTCTCACCTTGGGGCGTGCCGTTCTTATTTGTGAGAAAGAAAGATGGTTCCCTTCGAATATGTATAGATTACTGTCAGTTGAAAAAGGTTACCATCAAGAACAAATATCCTCTTCCAAGAATTGATGATCTTGTGGATCAACTTCAGGGTGCCACCTGTTTCTCGAAGATAGATCTCAGATCTGGCTACCAATAGTTAAGAGTAAGGGAATGTGACATTCCAAACACAACTTTCAGAACCCGTTATGGTAATTATGAGTTTTTGGTCATGTCCTTTTATTTGACCAATGCACCTACGACATTCATGAACCTTATGAATAGAGTATTCAAGCCTTATCTGGATATGTTTGTTATTGTGTTCATTGATGACATACTAATCTATTCGAGGATAAAGGAAGATCGTGCTAGTCATCTTAAAATAGTTCTCTCGACTCTAAAAGATCGGGAGTTGTATGCCAAGTTCTCTAAGTGTGAGTTTTGGCATGATTCTGTGGTATTCTTAGGCCACATTGTGTCTGGAGCGGGAATTAAAGTTGATACTCAAAAGATTGAGGCAGTGCAAAATTGGCCTAGACCCACGTCTCCAACTGATATTAGGAGTTTCTTGGGTTTGGCTGGATATTATACAAGGTTCGTAGAGGGGTTGTCGGCTATTTCATCCCTTTTGACCAAGTTAACTCAGAAGATAGTGAAGTTTCAATGGTCTGAAGCTTGTAAGAAAAGCTTTCAGGAATTGAAAAAGAGGTTGACTACTGCCCCTGTTCTGACATTACCAGAAGGTACACAAGGCTTTATGGTCTATTTTGATCTGTTTAGAGTTGGTTTGGGTTGTGTGTTAATGCAAAATGGCAAGGTTATAACTTATGCCTTTAGGCAGTTGAAAATTCATGAGAAGAATTACCCAACCCATGACTTAGAGTTGGCTTCTGTAGTGTTTTCTTTGAAGATATGGCGTCATTATTTATATGGTGTTCATGCAGATGTATTCACTGATCACAAGTCTTCAGTATGTGTTTACTCAGAAAGAGCTTAATCTCAGACAAAGGAGGTGGTTGGAATTACTCAAGGATTATGGCATGAGTATTCTTTATAGCCCAGGTAAGGATAATGTTGTTGCATATGCTTTAAGCAGGTTTTCTATGAGTAGTAACGCCCATGTTGAGGAAGAAAAGAGAGAGTTAACGAAAGAAGTACATGGACTTGCACGCTTGGGAGTCCAACTAATGGATTCCACAGAAGGAGTGGTGGTGATGAATGGGGCTGAATCATCATTAGTGTCAGAAGTGAAAGAGAAGCAAGACCAAGATCCCATTTTGCTTGAATTCATGGCAAATGTTCATAAGCAAAAATTAATGGTTTTAGAACAAGGGGGTGATGGCATATTAAGATATCAAGGTAGATTGTGTGTACCAATGGTGGATGGACTCCAAGAGATGATCATGGAAGAAGCTCATAGCTCCAGATATTCCTTTCAGCCGGGTTCCACGAAGATGTATCGTGATTTGAGAGAAGTTTATTGGTGGAGTAGTATGAAGAAGGACATTGCAAAATTCGTTGCTAAGTGTCCAAATTGCCAACATGTTAAAGTAGAGCACCAAAGTCCCGGTGGTTTGGCTCAGAATATAGAACTTCCGGAATGGAAGTGGGAGATGATTAATATGGATTTCATCATAGGTTTACCAAGATCTCGAAAGCAGCATGATTCTATTTGGGTGATTGTGGATAGAATGACCAAATCAGCCCACTTTTTGCCGGTAAAGACTACCCATTTAGCAGATGATTATGCCAAGTTATAATTCAGGAGGTGGTAAGACTTCATGGAGTCCCTGTTTCGATTATATCATATAGGGGTGCATAATTTACTGCACAGTTTTGGAAGTCATTCGATAAAGGCCTGGGTTCAAAGGTTAACTTGAGTACTGCTTTTCATCCTCAGACAGATGGTCAAGCAGAGCGCACTATTTATACCTTAGAGGAAATGTTGAGGGCTAGCGTGATTGATTTCAAAGGTAATTGGGATGATCACCTACCTCTTATTGAGTTTGCTTACAACAATAGTTACCACTCTAGCATCCAAATGGATCCTTATGAAGCTTTTTATGGGAGAAGATGCAGATCTCCTAATGGATGGTTTGAAGTTGGGGAAGCAGGGTTGATAGGACCAGATCTAGTTCATGAAGCTCATTCGAGGACGATTGTTTCCAAGGGGGAGATATTGTAACACCTCGTAACTAGAAAGAACTAAAAAGGAATTTAAAAGAGGAAATGCTCATTTTTGGAAAGTATAAAGAAAATCTGGAAAACAAATTAAGTGTTAAAGTTGAGTTTTCGGTCAATTTCAAATGACCATAACATCTAGATCAAGATGACTTAGGTTTGTTTCCAAATATTATAGTAAATATCTTGGAATGATCTTTCCAAAGCCATCGAGTTTGCGCGATTCCGAGTTCGTATGAGTGAGATATGCCTATTGGAAGTTGGGATATTCGAATAAGGAAATGTCCAATCCGGATTTTAGAAGGGTATTATGGTCTTTTCCAAACCTCATGACTTAATTTCATTTTTGGTAATTACGTGAGGTCTAAGCTGATAGGATTTATTTTACGCTTTTAAGATATTGAGTTAGGGTTTTAGAAAAGAGAAAAGAAGAAGAGAAAGGAGGAGAAGGAGCAAGAATCGTCAAGTTCTTCAAGAATTGCTTGTAAATTTCGTTAAGAGGTGATCCGTACGAGGTATGTGAGTTCATACAGTATTGGGTTCGCTCAACCACGCGTCAAACATGTTTAATTCAGCATGAATTCGTCCTAAAAGTTGAAAGTTTGAATGTTCTTAATGTGTGTTCTTGAATTTACTTTTGTTCTTGAATTTTGGATGGGATTGAGGAGTTCTTGAGAGTTTTAGGTCAATTTTAGAGTTGTGTTTGATTAGATTCTTGTGTACATATGCTGGGTATCTGAATCTAAAGAGTATTGGAGAAAAAAGAATCGAATTTAGGCTAATCGGGGCTGGAAAATGAAGAAGGAACAAGTCGGGCAAATCTGGGTACCAGTCCCGCGTCGCGGACCTAATCCTCAGGATGTGAAAAATCCTCCCCTGCGTCGCGGAGCGGTCACGGACCATCTGCCTCAAAAGTTATTTTTGCGACCAAAATTTAAATACATCTCCGCGTCGCAGACCAGCTTCCAGACAGTGATTTCTTAATCTTTACTCGTGTTTAACTATCTAAAAACACTCCTAAACATCATGAGATATTTCCTTTCACAAATCTCAATCCTTGAATCCATAATTCAATTCAAGGATAAGTTAATAGTCAAGTCAAGAAAACTTAAAAGCCAAGTCAAGAGAAGTTCATAGAGTCTTCCAAAAGTCTTTTACAAATGATTTAACTTTGTTTTAAGACTCGAGTTTTGATTTTAGTAAAGAGTAAAGTTGAAGTTCATTTCTTCAAAGTATATGGGGACTATGTATTCCCAACGAGTTAAAAAAATTTCACATTTAAACAAGAATAGGAAACCTTGATTTCCAAAGAGCCTTTGAGCTAGTTTTCAGAAAAGAGTAAGTGCTTTCACAATTAAGCAAGAGAGGAAACTTTGATTTCCAAGATAGCCTTTGAGCTAAATTTTTGAGCAATTATCTCAAATCACAGAAAGAAGTATGTTTTGAAACATCAGAGATAGTATCATATTTTGGGAATAGTATTGAGCTGCGATGTGGGGGAGAGTTCAGACAACTCACAGCCCCCATAAACCATGTAGCCACCATGAGTAGAAAAGGGTCATACTTTTTAGATGATTCCTTAGTGATTTTTAGCATAGACTAGTGGATCCACTTAGTAGTTCAGGTTCTATAACCCCAGGAAGGTATAGGACGGCCCTGGCAATGTGAGGCAAAATGTTGTATCATCACGATAGCTCCTAAGTGATGGTTATTGGTTAGAGAAAATCCCACAGCAGTATTTTGTATTTTTATATACATAAGAGATATTTGTATTTTCATATACAAACAGAGTTCATGTTGTATCTTTGCATACATATAGAGCTATTATTATATTTTTTAAATACACAGAGTTGAAAACCATGTTTTAAAGATTTTCTTTAAACTGCATTTTTTTTACACTGTTTTTTATTGAAATCAGTTGAGTTGAGTTGAGCCAGGTAAGTTCTTCAGTTCCTTTCAAGCTTATGTCTTGTTTTAGAATTCCCCTCGCATACTCGTTCATTCAATGTACTGATGCCATTTGTCCTGCATGTTCTTATGATGCAGACCCAGGTAACTAGGATCAGCATCCAGCGTATTGTTGATTCTAGTTGAGCTCCAGAGTTTGTTGGTGAGCCTCCTTGTTTTGGAGGATCCCTTTTTATTGCTTTTCAGTATTTAATTCATTAGGATGTCGTGGGTTTTGTCCCGACATCCATCTCAGTTATTAGAGGCTTCATAGATAGACTGTCAGTTAGTTCAATTATCTTTATCTTGTTATTGACTTATGTTCAGTTTTGAGTTTCCACTTTGGCTAAGTTAAATGTTTATTTCTAAAACATTATGAGTTTAGTTTGAGATAGTTGAGTTATCTTGCATTTGAGTTCTTTTCTTAATGCTTAAAGTCTTTCGCTAAGTATGTAAGTCAGGCCAAGGGTTCTCTTGGGGTCAGCAATGGTTCTTGAGTGCCATCCACGTCCGAGATGTATGCTCGGGGCATGACAACTGGAAAAATAGATTCAGAATCTTTGTCTCTTCAAATGATCATCAAGCATGGATAGTAATCAAGAAGGGCCCGAAGCCTATTCCTGGATTGACTGAAAAAGATGGCACTGAAAAGCCATTTGATCCGGAATCATTTGATATCAGTAAGGAACAACAATAGGTAATTCAAGTTAATGTTAGAGCTATAAGTTTGTTATATTGTGCAGTGAGTGGAGTTGAATATGGTAAAATATCAACATGTGAAACTGTTAAAGAAATGTGGGACAAACTAGAAGTGACTTATGAAAGAACTACTAAAGTAAATGAAGCTTGGGTCAGTTCACTTGTAAATGATAATGAGTTGTTCAAAATGGGCAAAGATGAAAACGTTGAATCCATGTTCTCGAGATTCAGTAAAATTTTCTGCGAACTCAAATCACTTGGAATGATGTATTAAAATGCACTACAAGTCAGAAAACTCGTCAGGACTCTTCCCAAGGCTTGGGAAACTAAAGTTGTCATTCTTGAAATATGGAGATCTGCAAAAAATGACATACAATGAACTTCGACGCAACTTAATGGCCTATGAACAAAATCATATTAACAGGTACAACAAGGATGATAAAAAGAAGACTGTGGAATTTACGGCTGAGACATCTGACATTAGAGAGGAAGTCGATGAAAATCAAGACAAAGGAATGGCTCTTATAAATCGTGGAGTGAGACAAATGCTTAGACAAAGAAGACAGAGACCTTAACACGATTTGAAGAACAATGATTTCAAAAGAAATGACGATCGTTGTTACTACTGCGAAAAACCACGACATATCAAACAGAACTTCCCAAAATGGAGAAGAAGAAACAATCGAAGAAATGAAGATCCAAAGAGTCTCGGAGCATGGGAACAAGGAGAAACAACCGACGATGATCATGATGAAATATCAAATTTATGTTTCGTGGCACTAGGTGAAACAAGCGAGGTAAGACCTTTTAACTTTCCAAATTATAATGATTTACAAAATTATTTGGATATGGTTACTGATGAATTACAGAAAGTTATTGACGAATACAATAAACTTGCTCAAGAAAACAAAGACTGGCAGATTCTTCTCGAAGCAAGTCAGATTAAAGTCCACTTACTAACAGAAGAACTAGAGGAAGTGAAAATACAATTGAACGGCATCAGAAAATCTCCAAGTCATAGTTTTGTTCGATCTAACAGAACTACACTCTATAGGAGAAACTCTCCAAATCATAGTTCCAACAGATCAAATAGATCTATCCTTAACTCTTATTCTCCTGAAACTTCTGCTAAAATTACTTGTTTCACTTGTGGTGATCTTGGTCATAAATCTTTTAATTGTAGAAAATATTCTTCTCGAAAGTTGATTTGGAGACCAAAAGTTACTAATCATCAAGGACCCAAAAAAATACTTGGGTACCTAAAAGAAACTAATCTTATTGTTTTGCAGGAGCAATCCAAGAAAACCTACAGAAAAGGAATGTGGGTACTCAACAGTGGATGCTCCAGACATATGTGCGGAATCAAAGAAAACTTCAAAACAATAAAAAGAATAGATGGAGAATGTGTTAGATTTGGAGACAATGCTAAAAGGGAAGTAACTGGAGTCGGCACTATTACACTCAGCTCATCATGCGATCTAGTCGAAGTGTATCTGGTTGAAGGACTCAAACATAACCTTCTTAGCATTAGTCAACTATGTGATGATGGATTTCAAGTTACCTTCAACACAACCAGCTGTATCATCAAACATCCTTAAATAAAGCTAACTCTTATCGGAGATCGAGTAAATAATATATATGTCTTAAATAATGTTGATTTTCCATCTCACTTGTCTTACTGCAGTCTCAAATGATCCATGGCTATGGCATCGAAAGCTTGGACACGCAAGTATGAATGCTCTTGAAAAACTATCTAGACTCGAACTGGTCATTGGTCTGCCAAAACTAAAGTTTGAGAAAGACCATATTTGTGACGCATGTCAAATGGGTAAGAAATCTCATTCATCCTTCAAAGGAAAGGATATTGTAAGTACCTCTAAACCCCTACAACTTCTTCATATGGACCTATTTGGTCCTACTCGAACTGCCAACATTGGAGGTAAAAGATATGCTTTCTTAATCGTCGATAACTTCTCAAGATTTACATGGGTAATATTTCTAACTCAATAAAAATGAAGCTTTTCCTAACTTTGAAGCTTTTTGTAGAAGAGTTCAAAGAGAGGCACAGTATTTTATTACAACTATTCATAGTGATCATGGAGGCGAATTTGAGAATAAGGCTTTTGAGGAAATATGTGCTCAAAATGGATTTACTCAAAATTTTCCTCACCCAGAGCTCCTCAACAAAATAGAGTAGTTGAAAGGAAAAACTCCTCACTTCAGGATACAACAAGAACAATGCTTCTCGATAGAAGTCTACCTGACCATTTTGGGAAGAAGTTGTAAGCACTGCCAACAGGGGTCTAATCAGACCAATCTTAAAGAAGACTCCTTATGAATTGTGGAGAGGTAAGAAACCAAATATAAGTTATTTTCACCCCTTTGGGTGCAAATGTTTCATCCACAATAATGGTAAGAATAATCTCGGTAAGTTCGATCCAAGAAGCGATGAAGGTATCTTTTTAGGCTATGCTCTTATTAGCAAGGCTTTTTGTGTTTTTAATAAAAGAACTTTAAGTACTGAAAAATATGTACATGTGGTATTTGATGACACTAATCCAAGAGTACAGGAAGTTGAAGCCGATGACGATGAAATTATTTCTCTCATACCAGCTGAAGATACAACAATTATCAACACTGAAATTAACATTATAGAGTCAACTACTGCAGAGGTAGAGTCGACTACTCTAGCCGACAAAGCCAACATTCCAAGAGAATGGAGACCTAATGCTAGCTTACCCTGAAAATTTCATTCTCGGGAAACGTGATGACAAAATTCAACACAGTCTTCTCTCAAAAAACAAACTTATGTGGCTCTTATATCTCAAATGGAACCCCGAATAAATGAAGCTATGGAACATGAGTCAAGGGTACAAACAATGAAAGAATAACTTTATCAATTCGAAAGAGATCAAGTGTGGACCCTCGTCGAAAGACCCAAGAATTGCTCAGTAATTGGAACCAAATGGGTGTTTCGAACTAAAATTGATGAACATGGAAAAGTTACTCGCAACAAAGCAAGATTAGTTGCTCAAGGCTACTCACAACAAGAATGTATTGACTACGATGAAACCTTTGCTCCGGTGGCAAGGTTAGAATCTATTCGAATTCTGCTCACTTATGCATCATTTAAACACTTTAAACTTTTTCAAATGGATGTAAAAAACGCCTTTTTAAATAGTTTCATAAAATAAGAGGTTTTTGTCAAACAACCCCCAGGGTTTGAAAATCTTTCTTGTCCCGATTTTGTTTATAAATTATCCAAAGATCTTTATGGTCTCAAACAAGCTCCAAAAGCCTAGTATGAGAGATTGAGCACGTTTTTACTTCAAAATGATTTCCAAAGGGGGAAAATTGACATAACTCTTTTTATTCAAAGATCTGGTTTATATATTCTTATAGTTCAAATTTATGTTGTTGATATTATTTTTGGAAGTTCTAATCCTTCTTTGTGTGAGAATTTTGCAAATCTGATGAAAAGTGAATTCGAAATGAGTCTAATGGGAGAACTCACATTCTTCTTCGGACTTCAAATCAAGCAGTCGACTAATGGAACCTTCATTAGTCAAACCAAGTACACAAAGGAGTTAATAAATAAGTTTGGGATCGAAAAAGGAAAAGCTTTTGGCACCCCCATGAGTCGGAATCTCTCTCTCCAGCAGACATGCAAAGCTTCTGGGGACTCTAACAGAAGCACAGGCATGACAACTTCAAATCTCTCCCTATTGTTCTTGGCCGTGTTGTAAACCTCAGTCAGCTTAAGGACTCTCACTGCCCGGTAAGCTTTTATCTCATAGTTCAGAAATTATCATTGCTTTTCACTTTGTGTGGTCTTGAACTTTTCGAAGAGGTTGTTCGAATCTGTATGTGAATCTTTGCATATCGCCTGACAGTGGTGAGTTAGAAACTTTGGTCTTGGTAAATCGCATTATTGTTAATGAACTGCTTTTTGAAGATGTTTTCGGTACAAAATATTCTGGTGTGATTCCGTATATGAACGGAACTTGACCTGAAGTCATTGAAGTCACTCTAGAAGGTGCAAAAAGGGTTGTGGCTGAACCGGATTCTGATATCTCTGATTTTGGGCCATTGTCTCTCTGTTTTGAAAATAGTATATTAGCGAATATTGTAGCCACCACTCTCATTCCAGGAAAGGTTTGTTGAGTAATATCTCTACTCGGGATGTGTTTATTCTATACTGCTTACTTTGGAAATACCGTATCAATTGGGCGGTATGGTTCAGGGAATATATGTGGGAAAGTGCTGAAGACACAAATGCCTCTGCCAGTCTGCCCTATGGCCTGCTTATTTCACGGATCTTAGTGGATCGTCTGGTGGATCTCTCTATGTTTACACCTGTTGTTATTAATTCCACTTATGACTCTCGTACTTTTTCAAGTATGGGCTATGTGCAGGTTGAAAACAAATGGGTCAAAAAGGACTCTATCAAGGCAAGGGCTGAGACCTCCAAACCGACTAAAATCTCTGCAGACTCGGCTCCCCTCTTATTGCAGGACAATGATGAACTCAAAAATAGGCTTCTTGGAGTAGAATGTGGATTGGAGACTCTCCATGACGCTATTGAAAAAGTCTTTTGCTTACAAAAGGACACTACCACTGATGTAGGGAAACTGCGCATTGCTATGACTGGAATTAAACAGGAAGGAATCTCCACAGTCAACAAATTTACTCATCAAGTTGACTCTCTCAAAGGTGGAGTCAGCTTCTCTAACAATGATTTTGCAGTTTCAGTTCAGACCTATTACTCCAGTCTCTCACGAGGCATGGAACGGTCTTACAATACCTTCTATGGGAAAGTCATCAACACCCTGAAGTACTTTTTGGGTGATCGATAACCTCTAACTCTTGCATCCTCAGCTTAACTGCTCGTTTCGAACTTGTTTCAATAGGGGTCTGTCCCTAAAACTCTCTTTTGGACTGTTTCCTGAGGACTATCTTACCTCTGGACTCTTTAGCTTTATATTGGTTTTACTTGTTTCAGTTTTTATTTGGTGGTTTGTTCTTTTTTATTATGCCAAAGGGGGAGATATTTGCCACCACAAATTTTAAGATAGGGGAAATGAATTTAAAGTTCGACACATTCTTGCAGCCCTCAAGACAGGGGGAGCAACATATACAGGGGGAACTACGCATATAGCCATATCTCATGGAAGTATCATTGTCTCTCCATACTCTATTTAAAATTGTGAATTAATTCTCATTATCAAAAAGAGGGAGATTGTTAGCCTCCTAGTGTTATGTAATTCTGATAAATGACACTTAACATACTTATCACAATTCTCGCAGGCATGGAGATCCAATAAGGATAATATCCAAGCAAAACAACACCAACATGGAAAGAGATATATTTTGATCCCTACAACTACTACTAAAGGAAGGGCATAATCAAACGGATTAAGAATCATTAACAGACGGCCTAAAGCTGGCAGCAGATCAATCAAGCAAATCGTGATTGATAGGACAAGAACAAGCAATCATAATTCAAGCCAAGAATAGAGCCAAGCCATCAAGAGAAGAAAGGAAATCAGATCAGGCCAAGAGTCAAGACAAATCTTCCAGCCAAGAACAAAATCGAGTCTCATCTGATAAGAAGAAAGAAAAGTGATTTACCATACACATATCTGATATGGACATGGATTAGCAAATCGCCTCAATCAAGGGATACCTCAAATCCTTGATTGAAGTATAACTCCCTTAGGTTTTCCTTACAAGAGCACAAGTATGTTCATATATAAACCCCCTCAGACTTAGGAGTGAAGCACGCAACTTCACTTGAGCTTATAGAACAACTATCTTTAATCTTTCATAAAGTTTTGTAAACACGTGTGTGATACAATTGAAAAGAAAAGAAAAAAAAAGAATCTGAGTGTAGGTTTACAAGTAGATGTAGTGTCAAGGTAGAAACCTGATTTGCACATCAGACAGGATCAAATTGCAGAATTGATGTACTACCAAAGCTTTCTTCAAAGCTCTTAAGGAAACCCTTTTAACCCAAGGGGACTGGACTAGGCACCACATCGGTGATCCGGACCAGTATAAAACTCTTTGTGTTATTTACTTACTGCAAATTACTATTACTGTTTATCAATTCTACGTACGTGTAGGTGAGTCGACTGGCTATTACAGGAAGTCGACTAAAGGAATTTTAATTCACCCCCCCTCCCTTCTTGACTTTCACCATTTAATGAATTTTCTACTATGATAGATGGGAAATCTCAAAAAAAGGAAAGGAATAAAAATGAATCTAAAAACATGCAAAAGTAAATCCATGACGGAAGCCTAGACGGATTGTCACATGTTAAAAATATAAAGAACATCGAATAGAAACTCACTTGATCATCTCCTGTTTTGAAGAATCCATTGGTAAAGGAAATTTCGACTAGATTAATAATAAAGAAGAATGATTTATTTAGTGCGGTATATAATTTGCTTCTAAGAAAAGGTAAACCCCTCTTTAAATAGATGTCTTCATTATATTCTTACCAAATATAATATTTGAAATTCAAATTGTAAAGGAAATTTAATTATTTTTGTGAGATTTGTGTTGGTTAAAAATGGTAATAAATTAATTTTGTTTCTCAATTTTAATAGATTAATTGGATTTTAATATATCCTAAATAATAGGTAATAAACTATTTTAATGAATAATTATAAATTTAAAATTTAATAGTTATTTTGCTAAATAAAGTTAATCGTGTAGATTTTTTTTGGTCAACTAGCAAAAGAGGCAACTCAAGTTTCAACATAAACAACTGAAAATGAAAAAAGACGTATGAACTACTGTCTATCTATTTATGAAGCCTCTAATGCAATGAGGGATGTCGAGGCAAGACCCCAGATCAGCCTAACCAAACTGAAATAACATGCAAAAATAACTCATGGATCCTCCGTAAGCAAGGAGGCTCACCAAACAACTCTGGAACTGAACTGGATCAATGAAGTGCTGGTTGATGATCCTGGTTACCTGTATCTGTATCATAAAAGATGCAGGCCAAATGGGGTCAGTACATGAAATGTACGAGCATATAAGAGGAAATCTAAAACATGACATAAGCTTGAACTGGAACTGAAGAAACAACGTACCTCGTCTCAGCTCAACTCAACCTCAAATCAATTCAATATAAAGCAATAACAGTAATGCAATATAATGTATATCTTTTAAAGCAGTAGATAATAACTCAATGTATTGGAAAATACAATATAACTCGTTTTGTATGCAAAAATACAAAATAAAATCTCTTTGGGAGATTCTCTAACCGACAACCATCACTATGAGCTATGTGATGATACAGAGTCTAGCCCACGCTCCCAGAATTGTCCTATACTTTACTGGGCTATTGAACTCCTCAACTAAGTGGATCCACTAGTTTATACTAAAAAGCAGTAAGGAATCATCCAAAAAGTATGACTTCTACCCACGTTGGTTACATGGTTTATTGGGGTTGTGAGGATTTAGAACTCTCCCACATATCGCTGCTCAATACTACACCCAAAATATAACTTAGCTCATATGTTTTTTCTTTTTAAAAAATTCCTCTTCCTCAACTTTGATATTATTACTCAAATGGTTTTCTCTTAAAAGAGATAGTACTCATGAACTCTTTTGGAAATCGGTGTTTCCTCTCCTTCTTAAATGTAAAAACATTTCTCTTGGGAATACTTAGTTCCCATATATCATTTTAAAGAAAATGAACTCAAGTCTACTCTCCCTCTAACACAAATGCTCAAGTCTTAAAACAAGTTTAAAAGATTTAAAAATTACTTCATAAAATGACTAGAAGAACTTTGAATACTTGACTCTTAACTCTTTCTTTGAATTTGAATTATGGATCCAAGGTTTGTGATTCATGTTATGAATAATCTGTTGATTTTTAGATGTATTTTAGAGTAGTTAGAATAGATAGGAAGTAAAGGTACACTTTAAAAGGACTTAGACGGGTAAAACGACGGAAAAAGGTGGGGGCAGGCGACCTTGGCGCATTGTTGGCGGAGGGGAAGGGGGGGTAAAATTCAGAGAGTAATTTGTGGCGCACTGTTGGGGCTCCGCCCCACCCCCTCTGGCGCATCTGGGGCGCGCCGCCCCAGCCCTCCCCCAGGACTTTCCGATAAATTTTTCTACTCATTTTCTGACCTTAATTCGACTAGAATAGATTTATTTCCTCAAGTTTTTCTTAGATTCAATTACGCAATACAAGTACACATGAATATACTCAAAAACAATTCTAAAACTCAATACGATTATCTCAAGAACTCATCTAACCCATCCTAAGTCAAGAACGAAAACAATACTTCAAGAACCTAAATCTCTTGATCTTTATGGACAAATTTGAATATGTAAATCATGATTGGCGTGTGGGTGAACGAACCCAACACTATGAAAATTTACATACCTCAGTTTCACAAAATAAATTCTCGATTCAGAAAAAACCTCGATCATTTTTTCCTTTTCCTCTTTTCTCCTTTTTTCTCTCCTCTTCTAAATTCTAAGCCTAATTTAGGATTTTAAAAACTGACCCAAATCAGATTTGACCCCAAAATATTACTAAAAACGTTTTAACCTTATTGGATAAGGCAAAGACTAAAATACCCCTCACAATTTCGAGTAACTTTCCTTCATTGAACAGTCTGACTTCAAACATGCATATCTTCCACGTACGAGCTCGAAAATTAGCAAACTCAATGGCGTTTCTACATAAATTGTTTAAAATTAAAAATTATTTTGATATATTTAATATATTTTTAATTTAAAATTATAAAAAAAAGTTCATAAAGTTTATGTCAAATTAAAATATGATAAAAACAAATTTAAACGAAAAAAGAAGTATTTTATAGTTTTCTGACTCACTATAGACTTGGTTTTGCTTTCTCTGTATCTCAATTTATAGGACATGATTGACTTACTGTGATATTTAAGAAAAAATGAAAGTTTTTTAAAATATATGGTCTAAATACTTTTTATGGCATGTTTAACTTATTATGATGTTTAAGAAAGAAATAAAGATTTTTAAAATTTATGGTCTAAATAATTTTTAAATATTTGTGTGACTATAATTATTTTATTAAAGATAAAAATAAAAAAAATCTTGTAAGTTATTTCTAATTATATTATAACTACTGAACAGCACCGGTCCGATATTTGTTCACAAAATTATTTTTTAAAATATTGTCAATTAAATGATTTTAAATATTTTATTTAAAATAATTATATAATTTTTGTATAATCATAACTCATCTCATTAAGTTTAGAATAAATATTGAACAAATATTATTAATACTGGTAATTTCAACTGTTTAGTCCTTCCTACTCATTCTAATTTTAAAGATGTTTTAATTTTTTAGATTTTGTTTAGTTATGATTTTAACTATTAGATTTGTTTTTATTATGATTTTATTTTTTAGACAGACATAATCACAAATTTTGGTAATTGAAGAATTTTCATTTACACATACATATATTTTGTGTGTATCTGTCACAAATTTGTCCAACTTTGATATTCCATTTACACATATTTATATTTTGTGTTTCTGTGACAACTTTGAAATAATTTTTTTTTTTATGAATATCCATCTCACATAAAATATTAGTAGTTAAATTTAAAATTTTAAAATATAATTATTAAAGTTAGTTAAGCAAAGTAACTTCTAGTAAATACTTTTTTTAGAAGAATATCAAACATGAATCAAGTAAAATAAAATAAAGAAAGTAATATTTAAATAATAAGCTTAGTGCAAAGGAAATCTCATGCACCTGTTGACTGGTAGTAAACATTTCTTGTATTGGAATATTGAGGATTTTCTGTTTGTTTCTTTCATTTTTATGGGTTTTTATTTGAGAAAACTACATAAATTCCACTAGTTTAGGTCCTAATTACTACATTTTTCGATAGTCTCGAATATTACCTTCTATACCATGTTTATTCCTTTGGATACATGTATTCGGTGATTGTCCTTTGGATCCATGTATCATTAATCGCCAGATACATGTATCCAGCGGTTTGAATATCCGAGATACATGTTTTATTAATTTTGGATTAAATGTATGTAACTGATTTCCTTAATTAGAGGAGTAATTGAGGCTTAATTAACAACTCTAACATATCTAGAGATTCCTTAGTGTATCAACTTTAACAAATCTTCCTAAAATAAAGAAATCATAAAACCAAATTAATTCTATAATTGTAAACTTGATCTTCTTGGCATCAATTTGTTCTTTCTCTGTTCCTTGCGATTGTGAGTTTTTTCAACAATGGCCAATGTCACCATATTACTTTCTATGCCAGATTTTGTCCTTGGATACGTGTATCATGATACATGTATCAGTCAGTTTTAATATTCAAGATACATGTTTACAATATCAAATTAATTGAGGCTTAAATTCTTAGATACATGAAAAGGAAGAGCCGATTTGAATAACCGAGATACATATTTACAATACCGAATTAATTGAGGCTTAATATCTTAGATGCACGAAAAGGAAGAACTCTATACCAGATATATGATAATAATGTAACAATAGTAACAAACCTCTACATATAATGTTGATTACCAAGATTTAATTTTGCTAGTTGAAGATGAAAACGTGATTTGAGAGGATGAAAGAAGAGAGAGATGGTGGAGCTAAGTGGTGGAGGACGTGGGAGGGAAGGGGTGATGAGAGTTACGGTTGCGTAAGGTGATTGGCAGAGGGATATGGCTGGAGAGAGAGAGAATTCAAATTGTTAATGTGATTGGCAGAGAGATAAGGCTCTCTCTCGAGAAATATATTCAAATTGTCAATTGACTATTAATTTAGGTGTTTAAATGTAAAGATAATTAATTAATCCTATTTTTAGGGAATTTGTATATCTGATTGTATCTTTTAAAATATATGGTATAAAATATTAAAAGTGGTAATATATGTAATTGTTTGAAACTAGTGGTAAGATTAGTCATATGGTGGTTATGTATGTCTAGTTAAGTAGTTTTCCTATTTTATTCAATTTATTATTATCATAATTTTAATTTGGGAAAAGGGTCTGAAAAATATCCCAACTGTGGCCGAATTTGTTGTTACAATACCAAACTTTAATGAGGACCTATTACCCCCCTAGACTATTATAGTATTTTAAACATATATATTTGTCCAGCTGGTCAAGTGCGTGAAAACACGATGCATAGGCGCGTAGGGCACCAAATAATTTTTTTAGGCCAATCATTAAATGCCACGTATCAATACAGGGATTAAACTATATCTATTTCTTTTTACCTATAATTGTAATTCATTTTACACCCTTCTCTTTCGCTGGAATACAAAACCGAAAGACCACCATTGAAGGGCCAGGGTAAGCTTTGTATTAAACAAATTATTTTCTTTAATTTCAGATTTTTTTTCTTGATCTTATTTGTTCTATTGTTATTTAGGGCTTCTAATTTTTTTTCTCTGATTTCTAATTTTTTTTGTTAGGGTTATCCATGGAAGATGTAAACTTGGATTTGAATAGCATGTATTTTGATAAAGATGATCCAAAGTTGAATGAGGAAGTGCGATTCTTTCACGGTTTGTTGCTCCCTTTGAAAACTTCTTGGTCTGATAATAATCCAGGTAGAAGATTTTGGTCTTTCCCATACTATGGATCACAAAACTGTAAATATTTTCGATGGAGGGATGATGTGGTTAATGAACGCTCTAAGTTCATCATTCATAAATTGGTGAAGAAAATGAAGAACATGAATGAACTATTAGTTCCAAATGTAAAGAAAATGAAGGAGATGGAAGAAATCAATGTCTTTAATGATAGACAAATTACGGAGATGGAAGCTCAATCGGTCTTTAACTAGTTGGAAGAACGATCTAGTCTGAAAGAGATGGAAGGAGTGCTTTCAGACTGTGAAGAGGTAGACAAACTGATTGAGGTGAAGAAAAAATGGAGTAGATACTTTAGCCTTAATAGAATGTTCATGTTGTGTCTCTTAATAGTGTATGTTGCTGTTTGGATCAAAATAGGTAGTTGATGTTGTTGTTTGGATCATAATAGGTAGTTGAAGGATTTTCCTATGTTATTGTAGGTTGTTGTTTGAATCAAAATAGCTAGTTGAAGATTTCTTTTGATTGATGTAAGTTTCAAAGTGTTTATGTTTGCTAGTATGTGTGGTTAAAGTCAATGAACTTGATTTTGTGTTGGATGCAATATCCTTGTTTCTATGAATGGTTATCGTGTATGTTACTACTTCGAAAGTGTTTATGTTTAATGTAAAATGCATATACAAAACACAATTGGATACAAAGTACAATAGAAAGCACAATTGGATTAAAACAAGCAAATGTAACATACATTAGTTGATAAACAAAATCATTGTATCAAGTTAACATATATAGATGTTCAAGTGGAGCTTCACAACTTCAAAACATACAAACATGGTAAATAAGATCACATTGTTTGGTGAAATAACTTGTCCACTAACAATCTTACATCATCTTTGATCTCAAAAAACTATCAAAATGTTTAAACTACTTCCATTGTTCCTTGGATTGTGAAGAAGCCTTTTTCTGTCTTTTTTTCACTCTCATCTCATCCCTCATCACTTCAAGTTGATTTGATGTCATTGCTTTTTTCCCTTCCACCTTACACCAGTTCTTGGTTTGAAACCAAGGTCCCCAGTAACATCAGCAGAATTGATAGGCTGTTCAGAACCTGTATATAATATCCTATTGCTTGGCAGTCCTAGCTGTAATATGTAGGAACAAAATTAAGACAACATTAAGGCAACATTAATGTTAATACAAAGTTAATAGAGGTTTTAGGACTAACATTGTATGTTGTTAAGCCATTTTCAGCAATAAAATCTCCCATTCCAACTGTTCTAGACCTCGTAGTAGGTACTGCATTAGATTGAGAATGAACAGGTGAAACATGTGGATTTGGTGGAGCATTTGTAGTGTAACTTGTTGGATTTTCAAACCACTCGTGCAAAGATGTCCTCTTTGGCACTCCTATACCACTTAGAGGGACTTTGAAACCCCTGCCCCTTCCTGGTGCTTGAACATTTGTATTATTCCTTTTCCTTCTTGTATTACTCATTTCCCTTCCCCTACCAATGCCTATGCTTCTTCCCCTTGCAGGTGTTGTATCAGCCCTTCCAATGCCTATGTCTCTTCCCCTTGCAGGTGTTATATCAGCCCTTCCAATGCCTATGCCTCTTCTACTTGCAGGTGTTGTATCAGCCCTTATAGGTGTTGTATTAGCCCTTCTAATGTCTATGCCTCTTCCCCTTGCAGGTGTTGTGTCTCTTTCTGATGTTACAACAGGTGTGAAAATCAATTTATAAAAAGGATTTGAAAATGAAGGGATTCAAGAGTCATACCCCTGCCTATAGTTGATGTTGCAATAGGTTCACAAGTTCTTCCTCTGCCCCCTGTAAGGACATGTTACAACTATTGATTATTAAATACAGTATATACATATGACGGAGAGGAGATAAGTGGAATACAATCATTTTTCGGTGCGGAACTGGTAGTTGCTGAATTCATGAAAGTGGTAGTGTGGTAGATGGTAGTGTGGTAGGTGAGTATCTTATTTTAAAGATTTTATTATAATATCTTTTTGCTAAGTGTCTTAATCTTGATATCCCTTTAATCTTATCTTTTGGTAGTGCTAAATTCATGGTAATATGTAGTAATATTTATTATAATATTCTTCCGATAGTTGTTTTAGTCTGAATATTTCTTTAATATTATTTATGATATACTCTAGATATAACATATCTTGGGTTCTTTGATACATATATAAATTTTCCGCCATTAATTGTTCTAATAATTTTATATCTTCCATAGCTTCTATCCAATATTGTAAATATTCGTAATTCATTTTAATCTGAATTTATTTCTAAATCGTACCATTCTATTCTTTCATTATCTAAATATAGATCTTGTAAATCTATTTCATACCATTCTTGATTTAATATATCTACTAATTCGTAGTCATCAAATATTTTTTCCCATAT
>NW_006239123.1:70388-85499 GCF_000226075.1 Solanum tuberosum
GTTTCCTGTATTTATTTCTAAATTCCTTGTATTATCTATATTTGCTAAAATTTCCGTATATGTTTCGCTTGTTTCCGAATGTTGTTCTAGATCATCATCATTTATTTCATCAATTCTTATTTCGGGTAGATTATCTTGGCTATTTTCTCCTTTTTCTTCTATTTCGTCTTCTAATTGTAATTTTTCTTTAAATTTAATTATCTCAATTGCTAATTTTATTTTTTGTTCTTTTTCTCTTTGTTTAATTTCATACATTTCTTTTAATATTGCTAGTTCTTTTTCTAGTTCTATTATTTTAGTATTTTAGATTATCTTGGCCTTCCTCTAGGTCTAGGAATTGCTCTAGAAATACCTACTTCATTACTTGGTCCTGCAGCAACATAATCCTACAACATCATATAGATAACAAGTCAAATATCTCAAATATATACCATAAATAAGGAATAACATATAAATGACATACCTTTAATGGACAACTCCTTTTGTTGTGATTTTTCCCATGACAGATGCTACAAGTAATGTAAACACCTGTTTTTTGTAATTTTCCAGACTTTTTTGTCTCCCAACACTCTTTGTTTCTTACCTTTCTTGGTCTTCCTGGAATTGATTTAACAACGGGTGGTTCCACATGAGGATTTGCTGAATCAGGCCACAGTTTTATGTTGGTTACAGGTTGAAGGTAATGGCAGTAGGTTCTTAGATAAGTCTCCTTACTGTAGCAATCATCAACATAGTCAATTGGTTCCCAATTCTTGTAAAGAATGGCAGGAATGGCATGTGGACATGGTATTCCTTTGAGCATCCATGATTTACAACTACATGTCCTACTCCTCATATCAACAGTATGGACATAAGATCCATCTGAAATTTCAAAGCCTCTCTCTCCATCAAACTCAATATGACATTTCATTGACTTTGCTATGTTCTTTTCAAGCACTCTCAATGCCATTGGAGAAATATTTGTTAACTATGTTTCTGGAAATTTATGAAATTGACCTAGTTTATTCATTACCTTTACCCTTATCTCTTCAAGCATAGTGATAATAGTTTTATGTCTTGGAGCTAAGATCCAAGCATTGAAGCTTTCAGCCATATTATTATCTATGCTATCACACTTAACATCAGTCCTAAAGTACATTTTGCACCAAGTTTTTACATCATAGTGAAGTAAATCTGGAACAATATATTTGTTACCTAGCAATGCCATGTGAGCCGAATTTGCCTTCAACTCTGCCTCAAAGGTGCTTTTTGCACATATCCAAAATTGATTCCTTCTTTCTAAACCTCTGTAATCTTTTGTCCAGTTAGCAAGAATGTATCTTGCACACATCCTATGGTTCACCTCTGGTAAAAGATGCTTGACTGTTGATGTAAGCCCCTGCAATGAACAAAAAACATTATTGTTGCAGTAATAAAAACAGTAATGCATTAAACATAAGTAAATTAACCAAAAACATACCTTTTGCATATTTGAAATGAGTGTGTAATCTCTTCCATCACCTAATCCCAAGTCCTCTATTAACAATTTCAAAAACCATGCCCATGTGTTCTTATTTTCATAATCTACTACACTCCATGCAATAGGCAACATTTGATTATTGGCATCTTTAGCCACAACAACCAATAATTGTCCTTTGGTTACACCCTTCAAGAAACATCCATCTATACCAATACATTTCCTACATCCACCAAGAAAAGCTTTTCTGCAAGCACCAAAATATATATAGAAACTCTGAAAAACCAACTTACCATTACCTTCAGAATCATCAACTTTTACTATACAAGTGCTACCTGGATTGGTCCTTAACAATTCATCCCTATAGTAAAAAATTCTACCAAACTCTTTCACATGATCACTCATTAGTTCCTGCAATATTTTGTGTCTTGCTCTCCTATTAGTAGTCTTCCCAACATGTATTCCTAACTCATTTCTTATCAACTATTGAAATTTGAAAATTCTAATGTTTGGTTGCTCACTGATTCTATCTTTGTAGTGCTTATACAAGAACTTAGCATTACACATGTAATTTCTTGTGGTCTTCACACATCTGTGCCTAGGATTGTTGGTTTTAATCACAAAGTTATTGGTACCTCTATTAAGACTTGCATATAACAACCAAGGACACCCCTCTCTACATCTAACCCTCACCTTTTTTGAGTCATTAGTAAACTTTTCTAACTGGACACCTTTTTGAAGTGAATATTGTGTAACAACATCCCTAAAATCATTCACACTCTCAAAAACCATGCCCAACTACCACATAACCTTTTCAGCAGTTTTATCAAAAAATAATTCTTCTACTATTCCTGCTTGTCTCATTATCTGAATCAGTTTCAACACTATAAGCATCAGAACTACAATACACATGCTCATCCCCAACAACTTTACCTTTTAAGTTTTTATCAATAAGTTGAGCCTCATCAAAACCCACATCTGGACCAACTTCAGCAACTGGAACTTCTTCAGGGTCTTTTGGTACTCTTTCTGTTCTCTTCCTCCTTTGGTATGACCTCCTCTTAGCCCTTAAGTTTATATTTTCTTCATGGACATTACTTTCATATTCAACATCACCTTCATTGAATAGATCTTCATAGTCTGAATCTGAACTATTTTCAGTTGACTGATCTGAATCTAGCACTGGAAAGTCATCCTCAACAACAACAGATTCAACAGTTGGATTAAATGTTGGTTGAGTAGGTGCACCAGTCTCAGGCTCAACAGTTGCAGTAGTAGTAGTTGATGCTTGAGTAGGTGCAACAGCCTTAAGGTCACCAACTGGAGAACTTTGAGAAGCTACATGTTGAGTAGTTGCAGCTTCAAACTCATTTTCATTTTCATTAATATCACCAACCCTCTCACCTTCATGGTCCCCCCCTGTCCCCTTCTTTATTAAAAGCACCAAAAGATTCCTCATTTGTAGGAGTGTATTCCAACAAACCAATGGGGCCACCCAACTCATCAACCATGTGACAAACATAGACCTCAAAAATATCTCCATCTTTAAAGCTTTGTGAAAGTTCAAAAATATCCTCATCATTTTGTATATCTAGTAGAAAGTCACTCCCAGGTGGCCTAACATAAAATGTGCAACTAGTAGTATACCCCAGCTTCTTAATATGATTAGTTAGTTCGAAGTAAGACATCTTATCAATATCGACATCGAATATGTGATTGATTTCTCCACCCTCATATAATGGTTTTCAACTCTTTCTATTCAAAATCCCACCATGGTAATATCTCATAGTTATATATGTAAAAGCACCCATTCCTGAAAATATGTCACAATAGCAGTACAAAATAACAAAACTGAAGAAAATAGTTGGTTCTTAAAAATCGAAAAAATTAGGGGGGAAGACTAGAAGAATTCTAATTTATCAACAATTGGTACGTATATACAAATAAAACATAAATCTCAATCAGTAATAAGTCGCATTTACAAGACAAAATTATGAATAGTCAAAAACCCTAATTTATCGACAAACCCTAACAAATTTTACGTCAACAAAATCAACAATAACGTCAATAGTAACCAAACCCTAGATAATTTCTAATGAAAAATTCAGTTCTAAGGTTAGACAACACGAAAAAAGGACTAACCTTCAAGAACTACTGATTTCAGTTCAGTTCAGGAATAGTTACTGCCACGATTTCAGACATGCGATCAAGAAACACGATCAAGAAACGCTATCAACAAACACAATTTCAAACACGCTATCAACTAAAACGATTTTGAACTTTGAGTTCTTCTTTGGCCTAAGTGAAAGAGAGTTTTGGGAAATAGACGAGACAGAGTGACAGTGAAGAGTGAAGTGAAGTGAAGAGACAATTCATTTCCCTTTTTTTTTTACTTTTTCAAATATGTTTATTTAATGAATTAATTTAATGACTAATTTAATTATTTGGGAACGAAATGACTAATTTAATAAATTTAATGTATTAAAACGCGTGTGTGACACACTCAACTAACATAGACCGAGTATGGGCAAATATATATGCTTAAAATATGGTATTAAATAATCTAGGGAAATAATAGGTCCTCATTAAAGTTTGATATCGTAACAACAAATTCGACCAAAGTTAGGGTATTTTTGAGACTCTTTTCCTTTTTAATTTCCAAGTTTTGGGAGTAGTCAATTCAATGGGATTTTTAAATAATTTTAAAATTATTAAAAGAAACTACTGTATAAAGGTTACAATCGAAAGGCATATGATGTGTGAAATTGAAAAGGCACGTGGGACCCACTTTCCTATATCCTATCACTTTGTTATCTAATAAGTAAAATCCCTTAATGTACCCCTACTAAATAAATAATGTACGAACCACTAAAACAGCAAACTACAAAAAATGACCAACTTATCTCTATCATGAAGCAAACATATTGACGATGTGCTGCTTGCTTAACTCCCAACTCCCTCTTCTATAATAAGGTAATATCATACGTACTTTTAAAAATGAATTAAAAAGAAAAAATCTAGGAGAAAGAAATGTTACTCTTTTTTTTTTAGGTGAAGAAAGAACTTTTCGGATTAAAAAAATGGCTTTATGGTTGTTGGAATTTAATTTCATAAAACCATGCATGATACTCCCTTCGTTATTATTAACTTGTCAAATATTTGCTAATTTGATTTAACTTTTTATTTATTTATTATTATTGACAAATCAAGAAAGGACAATTTTTGTTTTCCAATTATATCCTCAATTTATTAACATTGAGTTAATATCTTTGAAAAATGTAATGAGTAAATATATTTGGGACCATATCAATTAATAGGGGTAAAATGGTAAATTCACTATATCAATCATGTGAAGTAAATAGGAACAGATAGAGTATCATGGAAAATTAATCAATACTCACCAAAAAAAAGAAAGTTGAATTTGGAAATTGGTAGATTCCCATGAAGGGCATGAATGGAGCCATTTCTTGTGTAATGAAAAAAAAATTTAGAGTTGATAAGTTTGTGATTAATCTAATAGCATGATAACATTATCTTTTGGGTTAGTTTAATTTAAAGTTGGACGTCACGACAGATATGAGAAAGTAAGCATTGCATTTTTTAAGAGTTTGATAAGTGATATGGTATTTAATATTTATAATAAAAAATTGAAATGTCAATTATCATACTAAGGTAAATAATTAGGTATAAAATTATATATATTATTATAATACTATAAAAAAATATAAAATAGTATTAGTATAAAACTGATTATTTACACGTTGAAATATTGATTTTTCTATCTCAATTGAAATGTCCCTTTTGGAAGATTGATTAACGAATGGAATTGCTCATACTTTTTACCGTAAAATATCAAAATTAAATGTAAAAAGATTAAATCATAATAAGTCAAATTTTATATAGTAATTGAATAGTTTTTATAAAAAGCAAAACTTAAAATAATCGAATCATAATTTTTATATCGTATCATATCATGCCTATCTCTGCCATTAGACGTAAACCACAAAGTACAAAACGCACTAAGGCCCCATTTATATTGCATCTTTTCTAGTAAATTTCAATCATTTTTTTTCAAAGCATAACTAATCTTTTGACAAAATTTCTAATTTCTAAAATGATAATAAAACAGATAAAAGTCATTTCAAGCTGTTTTAGAACATTTTGTTTCTTTAGGTCCTTCAACTCCTTTCACTTGGTCTTTGAAATCAGGTAATTCTGATTCATGCTTATTGTTTTATATTATTTTATTTAACTTGAGAATCTATCAAAAATTGTCTCTCTATCTTCACATTTCACCTTCTTTAGATCTTATTAATAAGATCACATTGAATATATTATCATTATTGTATTTCAGATTCATTTTGTGTACTTCCTCTGTATGCAAGAAAATAACAAAATACCAACAAGAGTTATGGTGGAGTGATAACTACTCGATCATCTTTAACTAGAAGTCTCATGTTTGAGTCACCCGAATACGGAATCACCTTTCTTAGAGAGTGTTTTACCCCTCAATGTGAGACTTCCCACATATCTAGATTTAGTCGAATTCGAAAGTAGGTACTAGACATCGAATGGGAAACAAAAATATAAAGTAAGAAGAGTTAAAAGAGAAATACGGTGGGTGGGTGAAAAATATATTCCGTTACCGGGAATCGAACCGGGGTCTCCTGATTCATGCTTATTGTTTTATATTATTTTATTTAACTTGAGAATCTATCAAAAAAATTCTCTCTACCTTCACATTTCACCTTCTTTAGATCTTATTAATAAGATCACATTGAATATATTATCATTATTGTATTTCAGATTCATTTTGTGTACTTCCTCTGTGTGCAAGAAAATAACAAAAACCAACAAGAGTTATGGTGGAATGGTAACTACTCAATCATCTTTAACTAGAAGTCTCATGCTTGAGTCCCCCGAGTACGGAATCACCTTTCTTAGAGAGTGTTTTACCCCTCAATATGAGACTTCCCACATATCTAGATTTAGTCAAATTCGAAAGTAGGTACTAGACTTCGAATGGGAAACAAAAATTGTAATGACCCGAAAGGTCATTTTGGTGATTTTTCGTGGAAATGACTATTTTGCCCTTTCGGTAGTTGCCCCGAGTCCCATGCTTTGTGGTTGTAAAGTTGGTTTGAGGAAAAGTTGGTAAAAAGTTGAATTTTTGAGAAGTTGAGTTTTTTATGAGTTAAAGTTGGTTAAAAAGTGCTTTTTCGAGTCATTTGGAGTTTCGGGACTCGGATCGGATTTCCGTCGATTCCGGCAGTTTTAGAATGTCAAAACGGGTTTGTGTGAAGTTACGGAGTTGAATTTGGAGTTGAAACGAAGAATTGAGGTCCTAAGTTGCTAAAGTTGTGAAATTTTGATAGAGTTGACTTTGGTCAACATATGAGGTTCCGAGGCTCAGATTGAAATTCCGAGAGTACCGTTGGTTTCGGGAGGCGATTCTAAGTCTAGAATGAGTCTTGGTTGAATTTTTAGACGCTCCGTTTGAGTTTCGAATTTTTTTGGCGTTAAACTAGTTTCTTGGCATCTTATTGAATTTCGGGTCAAGGAGTCCTCGAATTCAAATTCCGATTGAGAATTTCAAGGTCGATCTTAACTCCGTTTTTGATGAAATTTCATATTTGAACTTATCTAAGCATGGGTAAGATGTTTTTCAAGAGATATTTCATTTTCGAGTCGGGGTTTTGGATCCGAATATTTTAGGCTTCTTCAAGAACGTTGATTTTCCTTCAAATTGAGTTTGTGAATTGATTTCAACTCCGTTTTCAAATTGGTTTTCACCATTAGCTTCCAAATACTTTAAGGATCATTTTACATCAAAAATTTCCCGATTTGGGTATCGTTTTCCGGTATGAGACTTTTGGACTGTTTTGCCCTTTTCCCCTAAATTTCTTGATTTTGGTGTCATTGGATTAGAATTGTGATTGTGAATAATTTTTTGAATAGATTATCGTGATCCGGATTATACTCGGAAAGGAAAGGCTCAAGTCAAGTAACTTTTGGAGTTCGTTTTAAGGCAAGTGGCTTCCAAACTTTGTAAAACTCTTAGACTACGCATGACTACTTTCCTAATTGTGTTGGGGAGTAATGGGGATTGAGGATGGGTTTTATTTGTTGATTGAAATTGTTGTAATTGAAAGATGGGGAATAAAACGAGCTAAATGTGTTATATGTGACTTGAATTTGTTGAATAAGTCATGTGATAACTGATATTGAGGGGATAGAAGAGCATGAGTAGGCTATGATTGATACAGACATTGATGTTGAGACAGATGATGTGTAATACTATGATGTGATCGTGATATGATTGTGATTGATGACATGTGCATATTCATTATTCATCCCATGTGTGAACTATCTGTTGCATGAGTTCTGAGACACTGATATGAGGATGGATGGATATGAGACACAGTTGAGACTAGCTCCGGCTAGAGATATATGAGATGGACTAGCTCCGGCTAGCGATTTGGATGCCGATGGGATCTGGTTCCGGCGGTGATACATGGTCCATGTGTGGGCCCCATGTGTTCTGATTTGAGTATTCAGCGCGGTCTGATTACGTCAACAGATGTGTATCTTAGGACAGACATGCATCACGACTACATGACATCATTATTGCATTTGCATCGCATTTGACTTCATCTTTTTCTGTGGTGTATGGATTTTACCCATTTGCCCCTCTTCATGTGATATATGATCTATTTGCTCTTACATGAGGATATGAGGTTGACGTTGAGACACTGTTGGATATATCTGTTGATTATGAATTGTGTAGTATAGGTTGTTGGTTCGCTGTTAGAATGAAGTTTCGGTGGTTCGGTTGGGATTGAAAGGAGTTGTTTGTAGCTGCTAGTTTAGCTTAGTTTAGTGTTACTTGCGAGTACCTGTTGCTTTTGGTACTCACCCTTGCTTCTACACAGTTGTGTAGGTTGATAGCTCTATCAGATCCGGCTTATTACTCATCTTCAGATTAGAGCTTCCAGACTTACTTGAGAGGTAGCGGTTCATTCCAGACGTGCCCTCAAGTTATCTATATTTATTGTTCTGTTCTATTCTAGAACTTTACTATGAGACTTGTATATTTAATTCAGATTCCGTATTAGAGGTTTGTACATGTGATAACCAATTCTGGGGTTATGTTGAGTTTATTTAAAGACTTCCGCTTATCTTTCTATCTTATTCTTGTTTTATTAATTCTGTATCGTCGGGTTTTTGGGTGTTAGGCTGACGTGTCCGGTGGGGTTTGGGCACGTGCCATCACATCCGGTTTTAGGGTGTGTCAAAAATATAATGTAAGAAGAGTTAAAAGAGAAATACGGTGGGTGAGTGAAAAATATATTTCGTTACCGGGAATCGAACCCGGGTCTCCTAGGTGAAAGCCAGATATCCTAAATGCTGGACGATAACGGATTTCATGTCTAGCAAATGGCATTGCTTAGCTTTATCGGTTCTTCTAGTTAACACTTGAGATCCAAAACATTTGCGGATGATATAACATGTATTGAAGCTTTTGTTTTTGTTTAGTAGATATTAATAACTAGTGAACTTATCCGCGCTTCGCAGGGAGAAATAGACTATATCACCCATCTTTTTTCTGAAATAATTTTTACTTAATTTAAAAATTAATTTTGACTCTGAAAAATTCAAATTAAACCTCCACCTTTAGAATTTCAAATAAAATGTTATTTTGTCTCATTTGTGAAAAAAATATAACAAAACACAACTCTGATTTTAAAAATTTCTAGTAAAACGAAAAATATTTAATTTCTAATTATATATGGCCAAATGCCCACCAAATTCATGATTTATTTTTTCTTTCTTTCTAATACTCGAATATTAAAATCATCAAAAAAATATAATCAATTTTATTTTCAATATTTCTTTCAAACGTATAATCTAAATAGAAGAAATTATAATATACATAAAAGTCTTTTTCAAAACTTAAGTTTTTAAATTCTAAACCAAAAGTTACATCAAAACATTATATATATTTTGTTTAAAGTAAATATGAAAAAATATGTATAAAAATAGCTTGTTAGCTGACCTTTGACTATATATTTGTTCACTAAGTTATCTATTTATTTAAGAAAAAATTGTATGAAGTAGCAAACTATTAATTCAAATTAAATGTTATAGGCATAGTTTATTTTAATTGTAATTCACAGCAAACATCCCCTTTTTTTGCCATCTGATTCGGTATATAATTAGCCATTTTCGGTATACAATTAGGCATTTTATACATTTCGGTATAAAATGTATAAATGCGTTTCTGTTTGTATAAAGCGAGAGAAAAATGTATATACAAATATAAATACATATATTTTCGTCCTATACACTTATAATTATACAAATACAAATCTTATTATACAAATCACAATTTATAAATGAATTTATACAATACTGAACAATTTGTATAAAATTAGATGTTTCTAGCGAATTATACAAATCAAAAGCTCCATAGCAAACATAAAATTTGCTATGGAGTGAAATTATGCAAACTATAGCTATAACATACAAATATAATTTTTATGTTTGCTATATGTGAAAGTTACTCTTTATTTAATTAGTCTTGCTACTCAAAAAATAAATAAATGAAAATATGATATCAAGAAATTTCTTTAAAAACACATCTCATTGTATCATCCCAAAAAAAGAGAGAATATAAACACAAAAATAACTTCCATCCATTTTCTACTAAATAATTTTTTTGTGAAATGTTGATATTCATTTGGTGAGTAGGTATAAATGTAATGGTATTCAAATTTTTTAATCACGTGATGAAGTTTTTTAAGTTTTCAAGATTCTTAAATGCATAAAGTAATACTAAACAGAACATAATATGTTCAATCTATTTGAGAATTTATAGAAAAGGCTAACGGGCAAGATATATAAGTTTCATTAACACTTAATTTTTTCCTTCCAAAGGCAATAGAAACATTACATATCTTAATGAGTATGGAACAATGAAAACGCATTTAAGTCTTACAAAATATAATTATTCTAACAATTCTTATAATCATACTTAAATACCATGAACTAAGAAAACTCATATGCATGAAATTTTATTTTTTCTTCTTTTTTCTCTCAATTGAATTTTATATCGAACTATGATTCTTCTAGATATTTAATTAGTTGAAATGTGAGTGTGAATATTTGTGGTGAATTTTTTTTCTTTTTCTTGTGTACATATTTTTTTAAAATTTTTAAGACTTTAGTTGCCTCTTTTGGCCAGTTGAATGTTTTTCTAATATTCTATGTTAATTACTTTGAGACATTTGAGTTAAATCTTTGCATTTGAGTTCCTATATTGTTGAGTGAGTCTTTCGCTGAGTATTGAGCCAGGCCAAGGGTTCTCTTAGGAACCAACAATGGTTCTCGGGTGCTAGTTACGTCCACGGTGTAGGCTCAGGGTGTGACAATCTCAACGCATTATCATAAAATCAAACAATGTCCGCACAGACGATCTCCACGTCCCCAAATTATAATCATAACATCTTAAAATCCCAGCACGGATGATCTCCACGTGTGCAACTTATACTCACTCTTATGTCAATATATGTGCACAATATGATTTCAATAAAAGGGGATGATGATGCATCTCTATCAATCAAATATCAGTATGATATATAATCACCTCAACTAATCATAAATATACGGGTTCAATAAAGAAATACAAAAACACAAAAGAACTAAAGACAATAATACATCAGTTAATGCCCATATGCTTTGCCATTCTCGGATTACATTCTTTACTCTATAGTAATAAACTTTCCCTTTATAACATTGATGCTCGTACCAATGCCCATCACATCATTGGGTACCCATCTTTTGCCCTTACCCATTATCTATTCCATTTTAAATCCTTAATTAGAAAAACGTCCTTCAACGAAGTCTGAAAGTCTTAACATATCTTAAATGTCAAACATGCATCACGAATCCTCAAGATTATGCCTTTTTCTTTTCGTAAAGTTTCAGCATGTTCGCAATATATCAAATATGCAATCATCGTAAGAAACTCTCTAAATCTATAATTAAATTCATAAATCTTGGTGCCAACCAAATATGTCAAGTCTCATATTCCCAAATTTTAAGGCTATAATTAAGTCACAATTTACCAAATATGATAAATTTAATGGTGTTTTTATAATACAATACACCCAATATTTGATTAACTACCTTAATATATCAAAAACTAAATTTATAAAATGATAAACAATTAATAATATTTGGATTAAAACCACTGCAACAACATGAACCGAAGTCGATTTGGAATGTATCATTACTACTTTAATTTGTTCGAGTATATTTTTTGCAGTATGTTTTCCTTGGATGGGTTATGAGAAGAACAAAATGAACAAATGTTGTCTCCTAACAATATTTGAACATGATTTTAGTTTCTCGTTGAAATTCAATGTCTTCTAAGGAAAATTGGAATATGATGGAAACTGGAAAAGAAAAAAATAGCAAGAAAACTGACTTGCATGGAATCATTACCGATAGATAGAATATGATTCAATGCGAGTAAAAAAAAACTGGCTCTATCTTTATTTCCCTTGATTATTTCTTTTTCTATCATTTATAAGTTATGAGATTTATTTCATAAATATTTGGATAGATGGTCATTATGTGACGATCTTAGAATATATCTATATTATTATTAATATATATTCTGTTTGGAGGAAGAAAAAAGAACTTTTGTAGTTTTCTACTCCATGTGAAATTTGCTTGTGTATGATCTTTGGAGACTAAAATCTTTTGATTTATTTTACTCCTTTCTTTTGAAGAATATAAGAACTCTTCCATAATTCACATAACACTTGTCATAACCATATCTCAAAATCAATGAAAATGATATGTTCACACAAATAATGAGGAGATGATCATTTCCATTACAATGCACATTCACAATAACACAATCGTGATACAACATCAACAATTAATTAATAAGCCTTTCAAACCATTCGCAACATATCACACACCAATAATTTATCACATTGCCATTTATTACCCCTTTTCATCATTAGAATTATTCAATATGGACAAGTCAACCCATCACCAAGTCACATTACTCCCCAACACATACCACAAGGAAATACATGATTCTATACACTTAAACAAATATTGAGAAATCCACTTGCCTAACTTAATCAAGAATTCATTCCGGAACTTGAGCCTCCTTTCATTGTGCTTCCAAATCAATGCAATCAATTCAAATAAAGAATCACAATAAAAATTCAAAGCTAACAACACACATACTACTATCTGTCTAGCCTAGACCCAAAAACTCACCCAAACCTAAAATCAAGTTCCTAAATCTTGATACCAATTAATATGTCAACTCTTTCAATTTCTCCAAATTTCAAGTCTATGGTTAATGTCACGACCCAAAGTACCCCCTAGGCATAACATGGCGTATAAGACCACGAGAGGCCCCATACAAGACACTTAGCATTCATAACATAAGAAATATAATGAAAAGAGATAAAGAAGTACATTTCAAGTCCAAAAGTTTTATAAAAGTAAAGCGGAAGTCTAAACACTTGTCTCATTAGCCATATAGTACATAAGAATGAAATTTAGGCTTAACCCATACATCATGTCCAACACTAAAAGTAAGAAGGAAAAACTAAAAAAGAATGAAAATCCATCCTCGAAACATGAGGACTCACCAAAGCTCGAAATCTCTCAAATCAATCCATAGCCACGAAACTGGGAACCTTGACTGTCGGACTCTACATTTGAGGAAATATAGGCAAGAATATGTGTTAGTGAAAAACATGTCCCAAGTATGATAGCCATGCATATAACATTTGATACCATGCTTAAAAAGGGGACATTTCATGACATGCAATGACCAAGCTAAAACATGATATAAAAAGGGTTAGAAAACATAAGTCATTAAATATGGTCAATGCAAGCTAAGATCTTTAAAGTTCTTTGAACACACGTGAGATACTTCCTGAAGTAACCTTAGTTCATTAGTATTGTGGAAGATTTACCTTTAACCGACATACTAAACCATGTGAGCTATCAACACAAAATCAATGTCTACCCCACACCAAAAAGGGGTGTCCTACTTGTCAAAGTAAGACCATGGACTTCTAGCTTATGTGGATTTACTAGCTAATGTCTATCTAAGACAATCATCCGATGGGGGCATATAGGTATGGCATAAAGAGATTGCTTCTACAAACCTGACCTCTACTAACAGGAGAGCTCCCATCTCAATATCCTCTCGGTGTTAAGTGTAAATCCCACGGAATAGTCATTTTCTTAACTTGTCTTTATTTTCAATGGAAGGGCACGTCATCTTACCAATCCAAGCTATGTCATATGTCATCCATGGAAAGGTACAATGCAGTAACCAATCTAAGATAGGTTTCATTAGAATAGCTCCTTATCTTTGATTCATTTTAGGCGAGAAGACCTTTCAACCTTAGAATCCTTTATGTGAGAAAACCTTTCACATTCATGCATGAGGTAGTTATCTGCGCAATCCTTTCACAAGAATTAACAACAACAATATATATGCTTTTAATCTCAAAGTTATATACATCATCTCATCAATTCCATAAGAACATGCATAATTTCATAATTCACCTTTCATAGTTCATAACTCATTTTCAATTATAAATATTTAGAAAATATGGGTTAAGCATGGGTTCATGGGAATTCATCATAAATTCATGTAATTATCTCAATTCATGCGTGATAGATCATGAAACAGTCAAATAAATGAATATTTAAAGGAGCCCATGACATGGAAGAAAACCCTCACTCAATTGGGGAATTCTAACTTTGTAAATTGGAGGATTTGGGAACTCCATGGAGGAAAGGGCTCCATGGATGAAGAATATCATACCTTAGAGTTCAAAGCCCACAATTAATGGTGAATTTGGAGAATTGATCTTGAAATCCTAGTCTTCATCTTCAAGCATTTAGAGAGAGAAATTTTTGGGGGAAGAACTTGGAGGGATTTGGGTAAATTTAAAAAGTGATTTTAGAATGGTTAAATTTTAGGCTTAAAAGACTTATATGGAGTGTAAGATTAGGATTAAAATGACCTAGTTTAGGTATTAGATGCATAGGAAAAGACCCATATCACCTTGAAAAAATAACTGACGAGTTTTATTTTTTGAAGTCAATCTTCAAGGATGGGTCTACCGTCTATGGACCCTTCTACTGGTCGTGAACCTATCCGTGAATCATTGTGTAGGATTAATTTTCACAAGGCTTGGGTTCAAGGATGGGTTCACTGACCGTGAACTCTTGTACCATCCTTGAACTCTTCTTTAGACACTTGCCTTAGAGTATTTTTTAAAAGACTTGGGTTGAAGGATGCGTTCACTGACCATGGACTCTTCCACCGTCCTTGAACCTTCCTTAGACCCTTGCCTTAGAATATTTTTTCACAAGGCTTGGGTTCAAGGATGGGATCACTGACCGTGGACTTTTCCTCCATCCTTGAACCCTTCCTTAGACCATTGCCTTAGAATATTTTTCACAAGACTTTTGTTCAAGGATAGGTTCACTGATCGTGAACTCTTTCACCGTCCTTGAACCCTTCCTTAGACCCTTTCCTTAGAATATTTTTCACAAGGCATGCGTTCAAGGATGGGTTCACTGACCATGGACTCTTCCAC
>NW_006239123.1:85599-119642 GCF_000226075.1 Solanum tuberosum
GAATAGAACTAGCATATGAATAATACAGGTTGTTACAAACCGTTCCTTAGACCCTTGACTTAGAATATCTTTCACAAGGCTTGGGTTGAAGGATGGGTTCAGCGACCGTGGACTCTTCCACCGTCCTTGAACCCTTCCTTAGACCCTTCCACAGTTCTTGAACCCTTCTTTACAAGTCTTTTTTTGAGGTGTTACAGTTAAGTTCCAATTCATTCAAATATTATAAATCTAATGGTATTCATATTATATTTATTTATACCAATATTATAAAAAAAAACTTAAACTCATATTAATATAGTACCACACGGAAGTTTCCATAACTTAAACAAGTTAAAGATAATCCTCAAATTCAACTATGAAAAAGAACAAACAATACTTAAGGAGTAGCTAACCTGTTTTAATTGATTTGTCATACATTCCACCTATCATTACCTATAATTGCCTGCACTAATTAATTTACCATTAATTTGAAAGATGCAAACTAATAGAATTGAAAATAAATTCTTGTCACCTAATGCTTTCCACACACTAGAATTAATATATTATATTCACCCAACCATGCATAGGTATAAAACATTATTGAAGTTTATGTATTCGTACCTGAAGCACCACAATTTGCTTCTCTCTAACTTGTTCTCTGGTTTTTCTTTTTGTTTTCCCTTATTTATATTCTAAAAACTGTTAAACCTGTTTAACTTATCTTAACATATGGGCCAAGTGGTATAGGGTATTAAATGGGATAAATTTTAGGAATCACATAGTTTTAATATGAAATTACAATTTATCCCTCTTTAGTTTGTAATTACATTAATTCCTTAAAAGTAACACAAACCGGATACATAATATGTAGCTCGGATACATTTAAGAGTATCTCAGATACATTATAACATAAACCGGATACATAATATGTAGTTCGGATACATTAAAAACTAGTTCAAACACATAATATGTAGCTTAGATACATTAAAACTAGCTCAAACACATAATATGTAGCTTAGATACATTAAAAACTAGCTCAGTTACATTATAAAATAAACCAAATACATAATATGTAGCTCAGATACATTAAATACTGGCTCGGATACATTAAAAAAATAAGGGATTTTAGAGGCTTTTAGAAATAGAAGGGGATATTGGAAATAAGGGAAACATAATACGTGTATTTCAATAATTTTTCCTATTAAATACATTATGGACTTGGCCCATTAGCCACCTAATAAAAATAATTATATTTAAAAAATTACCCGCTAATTAATTAACTATAGCTAAACGAATAGTTCAAAATTCTCAAACCAACTTCACAAACTGATCAACAATGACTAGGAGTAACTATCGGTAGGGATAAAATGGCGATTTCGTGAAAATTTCCAAGAATAACCTTTCGGGTCGTTACATTATCCACCACTAAAAACCATGTTTGTTTTCAAACATAAAGAATGTGAAGGAACAATAACCGACGTTACCAAAAGCCTGAGTTATAATCTTCAAGAGTCGAGGTTCATTTATCCAAGTGAACTCATCCTTAAAATCATTCCATCAAGATTAACTACAAAGAGTTGAACTTTCGAATCGAACTTTTGGCATATCTAGAAGTCAAGAGTGATTATCAAGAAACAAACTAACTCATAAACCCAATCTGAAGTAAAACCCACTAGACCATAACACAACCATCACGATGAATCTTATCTTACATAACCACGATAACATTTTGAGTCAATACCAACTACAAGAATAAGTGAACCTGAACCAACCACATGCACTTATAATACACAAATCATCAAAGATCTTATTAAGATTCCATTCTCACAACCAAATTTTTCTACGAGCTTAAGCTATAAAAATCTGATCATAAGACATCGGATACTCATCAAAGGAGGATCACTTATCTAATCCAAAAAAGAAAATGATCAAGTAACCACCTAACGAGCGATACACCCAAGTATGTAGAATCTCTAACAACACTATAGGAATGCTAGATTAGTAGATCGATGTGATCGTAGACAACCCTTAAGAGCAGGAGAGTTAGAACCAACGATCCCCATATTTAATCGCACATGGTCGGAATGTGATCTAGATGACAAGATAAATCTTAAGACTGTTGAACAACTGTAAATATTCATGATAGCTCTCCTAAAAATTCTCATAAGCAAGGTTGTGCATGTAGAACCACTAGTATACTTCAACTATCCCAAACAACACCAAAACTGCCATAACTAAAATGTCCAAGTCTACCCAAGCATCCTACTCTATCAAGAGGAGAACGAAGGATCGGTTCACCCAATCGTGTACTAGAAATTCACCCACCGAAGTTAAAATACCAGTAGGCATAGGCAGTGAATTATACTCTAAATCACGTCTAGAACAAAGTAGGTATTCATATAAGAATGTACGAAACCAAGGTCAAATAACACAAGATACTCTTTCGATAGTGTCCATATCAAATATTTTTCATTCAGTTGACTCCATCTCATTGACTTTTAGCTACCCATAACCCACTGGTCTGGTCTCCATTATGATCGTTCCCATACTCAATTTATCATACCCTACATACTCTTCACATTATTCCAATAAAACCCACAATCTCAATATTAACAAAACATCATAACCACTTTGGTCAATTACGTTACTCTCGAATCGTCACTAGTATCGAAGTCTTCTTAGCAAATACATCGTCGCCTCCAAAATTTCTGAACTATGGCTCCCTTTTTTTCTAAGTAAGTATTCCATGACAAATACAGGTCCCACCCAAGGGTGATAGCACTAATTCCAAATCTGATAGTACATTTCCATCGAGATAAAGCTATTAAGTCACTCCCTAAGTCAACTCCATCCAAACTTTCACATACCATATTTCAACTATCAATACAAACTGTCACATAACTCATGCTAAAACTCAGAGAAATCCTTAGTCACTCAAATAATTCCACATACTATAATCTCATAACCTCTACTCATCATCAAATGTTTGTGTAACACATCATAATAGTCTGTGTAGTCCCATCGACAAATTAGTTTCAATTCCCTTGAAGTACTCAATAACCAAGTAGAACTTTAAGTCCATATTGTTGTGTATCCATAAGTCACCTACCATAATTTGTGCAATCTCACCCCACATAAAATGCATAATCTTCCATACCTTACTGTTTGTCACCCAAACCAAAATCAAATCTTCATAAAAGTCATTGATAAACTCCTAGTAAGTCTATGTCAAACTTGTTCACATCTCATAGTCATATCTAAACTCAAAGACGAAACTTCATACAGCCTTCAATATACCAGACTCTTGTTCCTTTCGCTAACTCGCTTACCAATCTCATCCTTGGACCAACAAATCCATGACATTTTACCACATACTCTAGATCAAAAAATTAAGTGAAACTCTTTTTTAAGTCCCTTAACAATTAAAAGTGACAAACTCTACGACCCAACCCCTACACTAGTCCTTTTAATTAGTCAATACCCGGTGCGATCACTCATTTCTTACCTTATCAATCCATACCTTGACAATATATACTATCACAAACGTAGACTTACAATGAAAGACTTGAATTCACATTCTAACCATACCAATTACCAAACTCAAAATCATAAAATAACTTATCACTACGCTCGAGCCGAATGAATGTAAACTTCTTCCTCAAATCTTATCCAACTGTTTTAACTCAGATGAACGACACGTAATACTATCACCATAACCATAGTTAAACTGATGGAACCACGTGTCTCTGAACCTAATTCTCCACTCTCTCTGAAGATACATCTTTGGCCCTAACAATTAGAGTAAATATCCTTGTTCTCACCTCCTTTCTAAGGCTAAACTACATCTCACTAGTTCTTTCCATTTATGACTCTAACTCCTTTCAATTCTATTCAAGTGGTGTCTCAACAAATCCTACAACTTTTTAGCCGATCACACTACTCACCAAATAGTAGCAAACCACAACTTTAGATACACTCATCTTTTAATTACCATACCAAATCCATTTAACCATAAATTCTTATCATATGGTTGCATCCTGTTCATAATCCATCACAAACTCTTATTACCCTTATGCTCAATAGTTATTTCCACCACCAACCAAGTTCAAAGACTAACTCAATTTTATACACACGTTCTTACTAAAATCCTCAATTACATTCACACAAGTATACTCGTTGTGACTTCCTTTACCCATAATCTTGTTATTTTGATATCAATTCACTCCTTTGGAGCTTGGGATGAAATCACCACTTCTGATTTAGAATCCTCGAGATATACTTTACAACCTAAACACATTAATATCGTACCAAAGATGTACCACTAAAACCTTCCTTATATACAATGTTTAACCCAAGCGTGCATAATAACAAACTAGTTAGTTTTTGAAATGTGAATGCAACAAAAAATCTCATTATACGAGCATGTGGTACAATTGATAACTCCTTAAGTAGTTAGTATTCGTACTTGAAAATTGACGTATCCATTTTTATAGAGAATTAGTACCATATCATAAAAGTCAGTTAGATCCATCACTAGAACACATTATACGTATCGAGAAGATTCAACTCGAATAGCCTACACATTTCTACCTATTGCAAAACATTACCAAATCCACTTCGTCTCTAGCCCAAGCGATATGCATTATTTCATAGATTGTGTCGATAACAGAAGTAACACACTCCATAACTCTAACCAAGTAAGCATCAATACCATTGTAGTAGTCATATCATGACCCTATTGATGTACCTTCAATCTGTGAAAGATTCTAACCTCAATAGGCACAACATTGTTCTCATCATTCACTAAGAAACTCATATATATTATAGCAACTATACTAATTGTCGTTTCCAAAGTTATAGTGTTCATTATCTAGCCATCTTTTTAATCATTCCACTTCTAATTGTCGAATCACTTCAAATATTGCCTACCCACACAAGTACTTTTTCCTTTACTGGGGTAACTAACCTAAAAATATAACACGTTCATGAAGTCTCTTAAATCATTGTTCAACTTCACAAATTAAATATTCTAAAATTCTTATCATCGAGCCATCACATTACTCAAACCCTTCAAATGCTGAACATTTTGAATCTAACCACACATCCTTTCCAAAAGTTTATAACTCCCACCTTAGTATCGGGTTTAACATCTAATACATACACGATACATCAATTACTCACATGAAAAACTACACACAACTCACCACAATAAGTGAGATAGAATTGAATGAAGTAATAAGCATTAGAACGAACAAAGAACGAACGATAGAGATTCAAGAAGTGAATATTTTTTCTAAAAGCCACCATAGCCTCTCGAAGATAAGCCACATACATCTTTGCATTGATCCTCGAGACTCTACTAGACTTGGTTTGTGCACACATGAGACCTATGAACCTAGGGCTCTGATACCATTTTGTTATGACCCAAAAATGGATGTGATGACACTTGTCTTAACCCACCAAGAAAAGTCAGCCTAAAACCCAAATAATACCATAAATGCAAAAAGAAAGCGAGAACAGAAGTCTAATACTATAAAATAATGAAGAAATTCCTAATTAACTTAAGCATACCCCCTAAACCTGGTCGTCACGTGTATAGGCCTCTAATGTATTACAATAGGTTTGAAAGAAATAAACAAGTCTAAAATGATGTTGTCTCTAAAGTAGAACAAGATAATAAATAGGAGTGCAAAGGTCTACTGAGATGACAATCACCTACCTTACAAATCTCCATAAGAAGCCTTGGACCAGAAGATAAAAGAGAGTATCATGAATATCCGGGCTCATAACCTACACAAATGTAGAAGCAAGGGGTGAGTACTAAACCACACGGTACTCAGCAAGCGAACTCCTAAACACAAGATAAGAATATAAAATACGGTTACTCCTACCACCCTAATCAAACCTCCACAGCTACAACCTGCATAAAACCATCCCAACCTAACAGTTCACAATTTACATAGCACACAACTCCACAATAACACTCTAACAATTACATATCCTCAACAACAAGCTCAATATTCATCATCACAAGTACCAAAGAAAGGCACTCACAGGATCATTTTCACCAATGATAAAGATGTGCAACACTATGAAATGCAATGTCAAGTATAGTGATGCATGTCTAACCCAATTATACGCACCCGTTGTCTCTATGTCCGAGACCCATAAGGAACATATATATCCATGCATCTGTCGCAGAGTGCAACACGACCATCGATAATAAAATTCATTGCGGCGTACATCACGTCCCTCAATAATAGCATCTATCGCGGCGTGCAACACGTCTCTCAAATCATAATATCCATTGCGGTGTGTGACACGTCCCTCGAAATTGTACATCCTCTTTAATTTCTTATTCTTCCTCAATTCACATAACACTTATCACAACCATGTCTCAGAACCAATACAAATGACATGTTCAAATAAATAATGAAAAGATGACCATTTCCATAAGAATGCATAATTCACAATAGCATAATTGTGACACAACATCAACAATTAATCAGTAAGACTTTCAAACCATTCTCATCATATCACACACCAATAATTTATCACATTGCCTTTTATTATCCCATTTTCACCATTAGAATTATTCAATATGGAAAAGTCAACCCATCACCAAGTCCCATTACTCCCCAACACATACCACAAGGATATACACGATTCTATACACTTAACAAGGGTTGAGAAATCGACTTGCCTCAGTTAATGAATAATTCACACTGGAACTTGAGCCTTCCCCTTTCATTGTGCCTCCAAATCAATGCAATCTATTCAAATAAAGAATCACAATAAAAATTCGAAACTAACAATACCCATACTACTTTATGTCTAGCCTAGACCCAAAAATTTACCTGAACCTAAAATCAGGTTCCTAAATCTTGATGGCAATTAATATGTCAACTGTTACAATTTTCTCCAAATTTCAATCCTGGGTTTAAGTTCCAATTCATTTAAATATCATAAATTTAACGGTATTCATTTAATATTTTATTATACCAATATTATCCAAAAATAAACTTAATTCATATTAATATAGTACCACATAAAACTTTCCATCACTTAAACAAGTTAAAGACAATCCTCAAAATTAACTACGAAACAGAACAAACAATACATAAGGAATAGCTAACCCATATTAATTGATTTGTCATACATTCCACCTATCATTAGCTATGATTGCCTGCACTAATTAATTAGCCATTAATTTGAAAGATGTGAACTAATAGAATTGAAAATAAATTCATGTCACCTAATGCCTTCCACACACTAGAATTAATAGATTATATTCAACCAACCATCCATAGGTATAAAATGTTATTGAAGTTTATGTATTCGTTCCTGAAGAGCCACAATTTGATTCTCTCTAACTTGTTCTCTTGTTTTTCTTTTTGTTTCCTCTCAATTATAATCTAAAAACTATTAAACCTCTTTAACTTATCTTAACATATGGGTCAATTGGTAGTTGGTATTAAATACATTATGGACTTTGCTCATTAACCACCTAATAAAATTAGTTATATTTTAAAAAATACCACTGATTAAATAACTATACCTAAATAAATAGTTCAAAACTCCTAAACCAACCAAACTGATCAACAATGACTGGGGGTAACTATCGAGAGGGATTAAATGGTAATTTTGGGAAAATTTCCAAAAATGACCTCTCGGGTTGTTACATCAAGACTACAATAAATGTGTGCTTTGTACTTTGATGTACCGTGAGTTTACGGTATTTTTAATAAATTTAATTCAAGAGTTGTGTGTGTCTAGGGCCATTTTGTATTAGAACCAATGTTTATTGTGTTATATTTGTAGGAAATAGGCTTGGACAAGGTCGAGAGAGATGACAACTCAAATTCTGCAGAAGGAGCCACCCACGGAGGTGACCTACATATCGTAGGTCCAGTCACGGTCCATCGTGGGTAGGCATGGAATGATCATCAGGGAAGTATGACTAAGTGTGGAATTACAGAGGCGAGTGACAGAGCGTAGGTCGACCCACGGGCCGTCCTGCACATCCTTCAATGATCACTGGGATTTGAAGTTCCAGTACCGGATGAAAAGTTCTAAGTGTGGAGCCACGGAAGGGGACCTACGGACCGTAGGTCAACCTACGGACCGTAGGTCAACCTACGGACTGTAGGTCAACCTACGGTCCGTACTGCACACCCGTCGTTTGCATTTGAGACTTGAAGGTTCTAGCCTCTGTGGAAAAAGTTCTAAGTATCAAGCTATGGAAGGGACCTACGGATCGTAGGTCTAACCACAGTCCGTAGGTCAGTCTCGTCGATCAATGCCGCGTCCAGAAGTTTTATTTCCTTATTTCGTTTCCTTTTTGTTTAGGACAAGTTTTTCTATAAATATGGTATGTAAACCTTATTTTTGGGGGTTAGACGCCATTGTATACTTTTAGTTCTTAGTATTTTCTTGGGAATTAATTTTGCAAACTTTGGCAATTCAATTTCCTAATTTCGGTTTATAAGATTTTTACTTTGAATTTCAATTGGAGATTACGGGTTTCTTCTACTCAATACGTAAGTTCATGAATTCTTCTTCTACAATTATGAATTGTGATCTTTCAAGCATGAGTAACTAAATGCACAACTAGGGTTGTGGGAACCATGAGCAATTAACAGCGTATGAATAATAAATAAGTAATTCTTGACTAGTGTTGATGCATGTATTGGTAATTATTTCGTTTAGAAGTCTTTTTAATGGTGGCCAACGTTAGAACTCGCCTTGTTGCTACTTTCTGGACCAACGAGGTAGTTAATAAGAAAAAAATTATCGACAGAGATATAGTGTGATACTATCTAATAGTCTAATGTCAATTAGTGCGAGGGTGAAAACTAATCCATACATTGATGTGATATCTAATCTGAGGTAAAGGTAAGGGTTAGTAAATTATACACACGTAGCTGGACCAAGGTGCGGAGTGAAAATCCCTATTTAGCGGACCAAGCACTTAGGGATACATATCTTACCACTTTGCATGTGATACACTAGGAAATGATTACTATTATTAGGATTACCGTGTTAAGAGCTTAAGGGGAACACATACACCCTAGTTTCTCTCTCTCATTGACAACAACAAAGTTTGAATCTTGCTCACTTGTTACTTAACAATATTCAGTTATTTCTTTCACAATCCCCCCCCCCTTTACTTACTTGTCTCGGAAATAACTTGACTAAATAGATATAATAGTGAGTTAAGTTTAAGTCTAAACCATATTCCTTGTGGGTTCGACCCCAACCTACAAGTTGGGTTCTTTACTTGATAACGATCGCTTATACTTCTTTAGGGAAGTGTAATTTGAGCGTATCAAATTTTGACGCCGCTGCCAGGGAATAAGGCTTTTAGATTAAGCTTAACTACATTATTGAACTTTAGTCAATTATTTACTAATTTTACATTTTCTTTAGTTTTTTTTCTTCAGGTTTCCTCTCTAATGTATGCCAAGTACACAGAGTTGAGGAGAACCATTGACCCCATACAATCCAGAGTTGAACAAAACTTTGAGATAGATGAATAATCAAGGGGTCTGTAATAATCCAGCCATAGAGAAGCCTGAGGAACAAGTGAATAATGAGAATACTCAGGTTCATGGTGATAATCTACTTGGAGATGCATTGAGGGTGTAGGATCCACCAGAACCAAGACTGCGTGATAAATACAGGGTCAAATTCAATTCCGTCGAATATGAAGGACCCATTAATTTCCCTCCTCTACGTCCTGGTTATACATTCGTGGTGACTAGCAGTTTGATGGAGATACTTACAGTAAGGGGGTTATTTTTGCATATGGCTTCAGAAGATCCGCATGGGCACATGGCCACATTGAGGAGTGTTTGTAAGAGTTGTGTGGGGCGACCGGAGTTGGATATGAACATTATAGGGTTGAGAGTCTTCCCTCTATCATTGACCGATGATGCTGCTGTATGGTTTTCTGAGCTTTCGTACAACTTGATTCTTACATGGGACCAATTGTACAAGGTGTTGATTGCCAAGTACTTTCCATTATCAAAGAAGCTGAACCATAAAGATATACTCAACAACTTCATGGCACTACCTGGAGAGACTGTGAGTAGTTCGTAGGACAGATTCACTGCATTCATAAGAAGTATTTCGAACCACCGTAATGATGATGAGTCATTGAAGGAGTATTTCTACAGAGGTCAAGATGACAATGGTAAGGCTTTGCTTGATACTATCGCTAGAGGATCATATAGTGTGTGCATTTTTGAGGAGATCACCAAGAAACAGGAGAAGATTTCCCAATACAATAAAGCATGGAGCACTCAAAAGTCAGACACTGGAAGAAGCACTTTTGTAGTTCAATCTGTCAATGGCATTCAAGAGTAGATGGCTCAGATAAAGACATAGCTTGGGTTGGTATTGAAGCATGTACGCGGAGGTCCAGAAAAGGTAAATGTGGTGAATTATTTGACTAGGACTCCACCTCCACTGGTTGAGGAATTCTATTTTGAGGAATATGCTTACTTGGTGAATGATCAGACGAGGGCTTTTCGAGCAAACGCTTAAGGTTCCAACTCGAATAATTGGTACCAAGAGCAAGCAAACCAAGGTCGAAACTATGGCAACTACAACCGAGAGGGTCAATATGTCTAGGATTGGAACTACAATCACGACAACAACTACAGCCAGAACAACTATGGAAATAGAAACGATAGAGTTGATCATTATGTTCCACCTTCAAATTGGGAATCTGGCAATAGAGAAGCTGGGGGTAGTATGTCACGTATTGAGGATATGATGCAGAATATGATGAAGAGGTTTGATTCGACTGATTATAATGTGAAGGAGATGCAGAATGACTTGTCTGGAATTGGTCAAAAAGTTGATGCCCATGTAGTGTCGATTAAGCAACTCGAGCAGTAGATGAATCATTTATCCACTACAGTAAACCCACGTCAGCCTAGTACATTTCCTAGCAACACCATCCAGAATCCAAAGAATGATGGGCATTGTATGGTAGTTACTACTCGAGGGGGTAAACAAACTATTGATCCACCTATGCCGTCTGAGGTTGAAATTGTGGTTGAAAAAGATGATGATAAGATTGAGGTTTCTGGAGAGTCCAAGAATGCTACAGAGAAGGAAGGGGAGATAACCCAAAAATTTGTCCCCATGCCTAGATCTCCACCTCCATTCCCACAGAGGTTGGTAAAGAAGAATGAAGAAGGGAAATACCGCTGGTTTATTACTCTATTGAAACAACTTTCCATCAATGTTCCGTTGATAGAAGCTTTGGAGCGAATGCTTGGGTATGCAAAATTCATGAAAGATTTGTTGACTAAGAGGAGGGCCGTGAGTTTTGAAGATGATGATAGGTTGCAACATTGTAGTGCTATTGCTACGAGGCCACTTGTGCATAAGAAAGAGGATCCTGGTGCCTTCACTATTCCATGTACCACCGGGTTGTTGAATTTTGCTAAGGCTTGTGTGATTTGGGTGCTAACATTAATGTGATACCATTGTCTATTTACAAGAAGTTGGGTTTAGGGGTTCCAAAATAGACTGCGATGTGATTGCTCATGGCTGATAGAAATGTGAAGAGGCCCATTGGTGTGCTCCAAGATGTACTTGTGAAAGTGGAGTCTTTTATCTTTCCGGCGGATTTTGGAATACTTGATTGTGAGGTTGATTTTGAGGTTCCTATTATCCTTGGGAGACCATTCCTTACTACTGGGTGCGCCTTGGTCGATATAGAGAAAGGGGAGATGAAGTTTTGATTGAATAGTGAAGAGGTAAATTTTAATATCTGTAGGTCCATGAAACAGGAAACCGATCTCAAATCAGTGTCACTGGTGAATCATATAGTTGAGCGTGGTTCTTATGTGTCTATTGAAGAGAGCTTGGGTGTTGATGCAATGGCAGCGGTAATGATGAATTTTGAGGGTGATGGATGGTATTAAAGACTATGATGAATTGGTTGCTGCACTTGATAGGTTCGAATTATGTTCCAAACTAAAGAAATTGGAGTTAGATATGAAGAATCGCCACTCTCCACCCGCAAAACTGTCTGTTGAAGAGGCTCCAAAATTGGAGCTTAAGGTTCTACCATCACATTTGAGGTATGTATTCTTGGGGAGAGATGGTACTTTACCAGTCATCATTGCGATCGATTTGAATGCGAAACAAGTTGAGGCTTTGGTTTCGGTGTTGAAGAGGTTCAAGCGGGCTATTGGGTGAACTATTGAGGATATTATTGGGATCCCTCCTGGCATTTGTTCTCATAAAATCAAACACATGCCAGATCACAAGCCTAGTATTGAGCACCAAAGGAGACTAAATCCGCCTATTCAAGAGGTAGTGAAAAAGGAAATCATTAAGTGGTTGGATGTTGAAGTCATTTATCCCATTGCATATAGTAGTTGGGTTTGTCCTGTTCAGTTTGTGCCCAAGAAAGGTGGGATTACTGTGGTACCTAATGCGAAAAACGAGCTTGTTCCGATGCGGCTAGTTACTGGATGGAGAGTATGCATGGACTACCATAAATTAAATTCTTGGACAGAAAAGGACCACTTCCCTTTGCCGTTCATAGATCATATGTTGGACCACCTTGCTGGTAAGGGTTGGTATTGTTTTCTTGATGGTTATTCGGACTGCAATCAGATCTCCATAGCTCCGAAAGACCAAGAGAAGACCACATTCACTTGCCCTTATGCGCCTTTTTCCTTCAAACGGATACCATTTGGGTTGTGTAATGCTACAACGACCTTCCAGCGTTGCATGATGTCGATATTCTTTGATATGGTAGAGGACACTATTGAGGTATTTATGGATGATTTCTATGTGGTAGGTGACTCATTTGATGGTTGTTTGGATCATTTGCCCGAGGTACTGAAACGGTGTGAAGAGTGCAATCTTGTGCTCAATTGGGAAAAGTGCCACTTCATGGTGAAAGAGGGGATAGTTCTTGGGCATTTGATTTCTGAGAAGGGTATTGTGGTTTATAGAGCGAAAGTCGAGGTAATAGAAAAGCTTCCACCATCTATCTCTGTTAAAGGTGTTGGATGCTCGGTTAACTGTTGTCATACCATCCAAAAGCTGGGCTGCTATAATGTAAGGTTTTTGCATCAAACCTCTCGAAGAAAGTTGGTCAGCTACGCCTTTGTTCACCGAATCAAGGCTTTGGTAGACGTATTGTAGCAAAACATTGTTGGGGAAACTATGAGTTGGGCATTGCAGCACCAACTTCTTGAATCGTAGCAAAGTCTCATGAATTGGCTCACCCTCCAAACACTTGAAGAGTTGGATGCTATCCCGAAGTGTCATCATCTCGAAGGAGGGAAAAATCGCACTTGAAATGCGGTGACAAGATCTTCCCACGAAGTGATGGAGTCTCACGGCAATTCAGCCAACCACTTACATGCTTCTTCGATTAAAGAAAATGGGAATAACCTCAATCGGACCGACTCTTAGGATATATTCTTGAAGGAGAACGACCCGCAAACATCAAAAAGGTTTCTTATATGCTCATGGGGATACTCATGAGACAACCCACCAAACAACCTTTTCAATTGCAAGAGCTGCAACATGGTGCTTGTAATGTGGAACACATCGTTCCCTACGGCTGGAGGCAAGAGAACGGCACCAATTCCACCCATTAGATGAGGGTCATTAACATTCGGCTCAATGACATCATTGAGCTTGCCAATATCATCTTGGTGGCCCACTTGGCTACCATTGCTCCCGTTGACACTCATTTCCTTTATTTTAAAAAATAAGCACACAAACCAAAACTAAAAGTAAGTAGATTCAACTATGACTAACAAGAACAAAATTCAACTTAACCAAAATAATCTTAACCAACACCACTCCCCGGAAGCGGTGCTATTTTGACTGATAACATTTCAAATACACTGCATCTAATTCTAAGCGTCAACGATCGTTAATAAGTATATAACTCAACTAAATGAGTTGGGGTCGAATCCCACAGGGAGCTGTACACATTTAAGATTCAATAGTAAATTATGAACATAGTCAAATCAGTCATAGGAATAGACATTATCGAATAAAAACATTATTTAAATCAGGGGGTGACACGAATGTCAAACAATGGGGTTTTGGTTTTAAATTATCAACTACAACAACATCAAAGAATATGTAATAACAATATGGAGACGGGTTCTTGGGATGTGATTCAATTATAGGCTAATGTAGACAAATGGTTAATTGCAACTATTAGAAAATAGCTAGATATTATTGAGTAAGCTAGACTATAGAAGAGATAAACTTTCTCTCGGACAATTTACCCTGAATCAAGTTGATTTCTCTCGAACATCAACAAGCAATAAAAATAAAAACATCCCACACCTTAGTGCATTCAATCTCTCAAGTTGAATGTGTTAAAAAAGGTTTTGGATTCACTCTGTCGAGCTGAACCCATGACAACCCAATACCCACTGACCATCAATCAATAATCTTACTTTTAAAACCTCTCTCTCGCAAGCCAAAAACACAAGGGTCGAACAGCATTTGCATCTGCAATTCGTAAATTAAACCACAATTAATGATTGGACTCACTTCTAAATGACATTTAAACTAACAATTAGCAATACCCATAAACTAAATCAGCCCATAATCACATAATCACACCCCAAGAATTGCGGTTTTAGCTAAACATTATAAAAACATAAAAATCGTTACCAAATCGAGTTTCCATCAACTAGGTAAGATTAATTTCATATTTACAATGTTCTAAGTTGGAGAATCTCAAAGACCCACTTCCAATTTCTCAAAAGTGAAAAGCTTATATTCTTCAAAGCTAAGGAAAAACTAGAGAAAATCTGTCTCAATATTCAGTGTAATTACAATTCAGAAGAAAATTCTATGTAATGAAAAATATAGTACTAAACTAAATGTTTAGAAATGTATTTAGAGTCGCCAAAAATATGTTGCGAAGAGCCATTCAGCGCAGTAAGTCGGGCTCGTCGATCCACTCGGAGATCCTACGTTTAACAATTCCATCGTCTTTCTGCCTTGGCCTTCAGCATCCTCAAGGTCTGTAACTTTGTGCGATCCAACACTGCATCGCGGAACCACTCGGCGATCCGTTGACTTCTCCTTTCTCTCGCCAACTTGGTTCTTTCCTTCAGGTCTTGGCACACTGGAACTTTAGGCGGTCAAATGCCCATTTGGTAACTCGCCAAGTGGACTGGGCGATCACCAGGCTTGCTTTTCTTCGTTCTTTCAGTTCGCTTTGTTCCTTTTTGCAAATTAGTGTCCTTCTACCTTGAAATCAAGGGTTTTACATAAGTTATTAACACAAAATAAGTATTTGAGGGCACTAAATCTATACAAATAAAGCCCTAAATGAGTCCAAATCTCGGACTCATCAATTTTACAAATGAATTATCTCTTGAACTTTAAGTTCACATCTTTTTAACGAGGATCTAAATTATTCACTCCACACATAAATTTTAGCTGCTAAACATATCTTCCCATAATGTTAGGAAATCTAATAATTACACCTAGCCTCATTTGAAGATCCATCTTTGTGCATGGTGGAGAAATAAAATCATATGTGCAAACATCAAATTTTTAGATGAAAATTATTTGATTCCTGACCCTGAATCAATTATGATGGGTGAACCTTATTGGATTGATGAGTAGATGTTAAATAAACTCATCTCATACCAAATTTTATTTGAGAGATTTGTTCTCCTAATCAATGGTTTAGCTATAATTGGAGGCACACAATTTCTGCTAAACCAACCAACATTATCAACATAATTTTATAGTTTGGAACTGTGATCTTAATTTAACAATTCAAGCAAACAACCTTACAAAAACAAATTTGAAAGTTGATACAAATGTACGTGTGACCATACCATAGATGAATCTATTAAATCATAATAGTAAGAGTTCCACATGACAAGTGAACGGGATCATATTCACCTTTTTATATGTTCCAAAATAATTTCAGGGGATACAATCTCAACTTTAGTTGGTACAATGATTATTTTATCACGATAACAGGCAACACAAGAGAATTCTTGAAGAATCTGTTATTTCTTCAAACATATGGCCACGTGAATTCTCAATTTCTTTTGCATCACATTTAAACCGGAATGACTAATCGGTTATGCCAACTGATATTTATTCTAGTAATTTCTAGTTTACTTTTGCATGTGATTCCTTCATCATGCCCATATTTTTATTCCACAAACATGAGAAAGACGGGTAATATTTTATGTAAATATTCATAACTCGCTTTGATTGTAGTAAGATGAAGATATTTAATCTTTCAATAATTTACAGTCTCAATATAATAAAAAGAATTCAATTCCTCCGAAACTTTAAAATTTTCTTTTGAGACTTAGTACAACCTCAAGATTATGAACTATTTCATTTTTTTGGATAGTAACAAATTAGTCCTTCTGAAACTCTTAATTAATTTTGTGTACTGCCACAAATTTCACAACACCATTCTTATGGTGACCATCTCATTCAAGGAGAAAATTATTATTATTGTAATGGTTAAAATTATTACATTCAAGACTTATTTCTTGACAACCAATGACAAATTTGTGTTGCCACACAACAATATTTATTTTGATCATGACCACAACCTTTATAGGAAAGAATTATTTCTTTCTTTTATCCTTCAATAGTTCATAATTTAACATACCACAATATTTGTGTAGTACTCAAAGTATATGACTAAATGACCATTTATGTCAAAATATTTCTTTTCAATCTCTCAACCTCCTGTAGAAGTGAGATGTACCTTTTGTCCAACGATACATGAACATGTCCTTATCCATACAAATACATGTCACATTTTCTTCAAGAAATGAACCATAACCATTTGTACATGTTCCATTAAGTTTTATTAGAAACTCATTGTCATGCTTTGACATTATCAAATTTATGTGACCCACCTCAACATCACTTTAAAAGGTCAAATGTACTATCACTTTGTAATCCTTTAATTTGCTCGAGGATTTTCAAAACTTTTCAACTTGGATTGCACCAACAACAATTTGCCCAATAACCTTTCATACCACTTTGATGACAAAAATTACCTTCACATTTTGAAGGACCATCTTAAGAATCCACACTATTCTTCATTTTAATTACCACAATGAGGACCATTAACATTTTAGCACGCCTATATTCATACATTAAATCACTTGTCATATTTCGGACATATTATACACTGCTACCACATTCACATAAGAGAATGAAGAAAATTAATTGAGCATATTTCATGACTTTTCACCAAAAGTTAATCATTTTGCCTTTGTCATCATCATATTATCATTATGGTGCATTAGGACTTAAAATCCAACGTGTTACCCATACAAAGATGTTGTTGGCCATAAATCGATGGGACTTGAACCCAACTTCTTATCATCATGGTGCACCGAGACTTATAACTTGATGTCTTATGCTTTTAGTAAAGTAAAACTTGAATCCATTGTCTTACCCCTCAACCAATAGTATAATAGGCCACAAAATACTAGGGCTTGCGTTCAAGCACTTTTTAAAATATTATCAATTATGGTGGCCATAATTTTATTTTAATTATGATACCTAATTTTAAAACTTGCCTTTACAATGAATTAATAAAAATATGTAGAAGAAGATCTACATTTTTGTCACGATCCAAAATCATAAGTCGTGATGGCACCTATGTTCCCAACCGATGGGTAAGACAACCCAATACTTTTACCAATTCAATTCAATATTTAAAGTAGAAAGATAAGAGACAACATAATATCAAAATACTAAGTCATTTACAAGTATGAAATGGGGAAACCTAAAATACCATCCCAAGATTTATTGTCATAAGTACAATTGCTTCTAAAGTCAATACCAATATCTAATTATTTAACAAGTCTAAACATAAGAAATATCCTATCAAAATACAACCAAAACCTAAGTAAATAGCGATAGATGAAGGTATGGGCCGCAGAATATCAAAGCAGCTCACCGCAACTCCTAGATAATCCAAATTGAAACTCAAGCTCATAGAAATGCATGATTTCACATATCAAGACACTTCATCCAATACTAAGTGCCAACAATCATTAGTCAGTAAGATAACCCAACTAAGTGAGTTGGGGTCGAATTCCACAGGGAGTGGTACATATTTGAGAATCAATAGAAAATCATGAATATGTTCAAGTCAATCATAGGTAAAAACATTTACAAATAAAAGCATAGTTCAAGTTTGGGGGTGACACAAGTGTCGAATAACAAGGGGGTTTGATTGTAATTATCAACTACAATAGCAAATAACACGAAAATAACAAGTCAAGAGACGGGTTCTTGGTATGTGATTGGATTATGGCCTAAGGTAGACAAATGGGCAATTGCAATTGATAGTAAATAGTTGAAAATCAGTGAATAAGCTAGACTTTAGTGGGGGTAAACTTTCTCTCGAACAATTTACCTCGAATCAAATTGGTTTCTCTCGAACACCAATAAGCAACAACAAAGAACAACCTTTACTTTAGTCCATTCACTCTCTCGAGCTGAATGTGTGGAAAAGGATTTAGGATTCACTCTCTCGAGCTGAAACCATGACAACCCAATACCCACAGACCATCAAATCAGTAATCTTGGTTTTAAAACCTCTCTCTCGAGCAAGCCAAAAACATGAAGGTAGAGTAGCATTTGCAACTACAACCCTTTAGATTAAGCTACAATTATTGAATGTAATCACTTTTAAATAACATTTACACTATCAATTAACAATACTCAATAGCTAAATCAACCCATAATCACATAATCACACCCCAAGAATTGGGGTTTTGGTTAGACATGATAAAAAGATAGAAATCGTTACCAAATTGTGTTTCCATCAATTGGTAAGATTAATTTCGTCTTTACAAAGATCAAGTTTGAAGAATCTCAAAGACCCACTTCCAATTTCTCAAAAATGGAAATCATCAAATCTTCAAAGATAAGGGAAATATTGTCTCCAAACTCTCCGTTCTCAAGATGATTCTAAAATGAAAACTAGATAAAATTCGATAATATGAAAATTTATACTAAACTAAGAATTTAAAAATGTATTTATAGTTGCCAAAAATATGTTGCGAAGGACCATTCGGCGCAATAAGTCGGGATCACTGATCCACTCAGTGATCCACTCTTTGGTCAATTCCTTCACCTTTTTGATTTGATCTTCAGCATCTTCAAGTTCTATAACTTTGGGAGATCTGGCACTGCATCACGGAACCGTTCGACGACTCACCGACTGCTCCTTTCTATCGCTGACTTGATTTTCTACTTCAGGACTTTGGACACCGGAACTTTAGGCGAGATCATGGCCATTCGGCGACTCTCCCAATGGCTTAGGCGATCATCAGCCCTTCTATTCTTCGTTCTTTCAGCTGCCTTATTCCTTTTTGCTCATTAGTGTCCATGCTTTGTTCCTCAATCTAAATACCTTAAAATCAAGTATTTACATCAGTTATTGGCACAAAATTATGCATTTGAGGACACTAAATCTATTAAAATAAGGCCCTAAATGAGTCCAAATCGTGGACTCATCAACATCCCCAACTTAAACTTTTGCTTGTCCTAAAGTAAAAATCAAGTTCAGCAATTAAAAATGGATGTCTCAAATAGTGCTACACAACTCAATCATGAATGCACACAAAAAGACTCAACTTACTCATGCAAGGATCGATTGTGCACTCAAAGATTCAAGTTGTGACTCAACATTATCAAAGATTCTCAAATTCACAATACTTGCTTCAAATGCAAGTTCAAGCTCAACAAAGGTACTCAAATGCCCTCACACAAAGAATGATTCCATATTCACATACAATGGTTCATCAATTTAGAACACCGGAATCAAATGCAACACTCACACTCACAAAGATGAACACAATGCATTATTTCACCTATAGGTTTGCCCTTATTTTCCGACCAACAATTGTTTCAGCTCAATCAAGTTCAAATAGATCTTTTCAAGGCTTGTAACGGGGCTGAGTACAAAGGTATGGTCATTTAGGCTCAATGGATGTAATCCTTGTGAAATATGGTGTGAACAACACTTTCTTTCCTTTTCGTCATCATTTTTATTCATGCTCACAAGTCACCCCATTATTCATCTTCCATGGACTATTGGACACCCCATTTCTTTTTGTATTTTAACAACTTTATTCCACAACTTTTTCATTCTTTTCTTTTATTCTCTTTTTTTTTTTGCATTGAGGGGGTTCCATCTTTCTCAAAACTATGGGTCACAAGGGGACTTCTTTGCACTTCTTGATTTACCTTCTCTTTTCACCACACCCCCAACTTAGGCTTTTGACCTAAGTTGGCTATTAACATAAACCACAAATCATGAGGATTTTGGATGATGGCACAAGAAAGGTCACAATTTCATCAAGTTTCTTGCAAGAAAAGGTTAAGGCTCAAAAGGTGTTCAAGCGAAGTTCACACACTCACAAGGTAGGCCACAAAAGACGTATAATGTCAAATTATTTCACACTCTTCAAAGTTTCCTAAGATCATATCAAGAGATTGCATCACTTAGTCAACCGGCCCAACGGGGAAAATTCTAGGTGTCATCACACATGGTTCACGATAAGCTCATCACACAAGGCATTGACACCAATGTAAAACAAGACTCCATACTTTTACTAGTGTGCAATGTTCATCATAAAAGACTCAATTTGATATTTGGCTAGTCACAATGAGATGCAACTTCATTTCACCTCATCGTAGCCTCACATTAATTTTTGTTCACACAAAAATAGTATAAAATAGAATTATAGCTCAAAAACCCAATATATAAACAAAACATTCATCACAAAAGGTGGGCCTCACCCCACCACAAATAAAAACCATTTGTCCTAAAATGCAAGAAAAATAATATCCAAAAGTCAAAAAGTAAGACAAAGAGGGAGGTAAAGAGGAATCCTGTTTAAAAAGTTGCTCCACCGGTCTGGGCATCAGTGCTCGGGGTAGTGCTCAAAACATGGGCATCATTGCCCGGAATCACCTCAGAAGTACCAACAGCCACATTAGGATCTGCCAAAGGTGTATCAGACAAAGAGGTCTGCATAACTGCATCGATTATGGCCTCCTCAATCTCTGTAAGGCCCTCGTAAGAATCCTTCTCAGCCACCTCAAGCATCTCCTCATCCGTCTCAGCTTTAGACTCGGGATCAACTGCCTCCTCAACTCTAACCTCATCTCCAGTGGTAGCCGGAGGCATATTTGGTACATGTGGACTTCAGCTGATCCACATCACTCTGCAGCGCATCAATAGTTGCCTTAAGAGCCGTCACCTCCTCGATGGCCCCTTGGCTCACACACCACTATCCTAGCCGCAATGGCATCAATGGTAGCTCTCAATGGTGTCACAACATCAGCCAGGGCTGTCTGAATCATCCCTGAAATTGAGGCCTCAAGTCTGGCAGCTCGAAGATCGACAAATTGAGATAGCTACCCCATCTGGAGTAATGCAGCCTGAGTGAGCGGGGTCTGGGAAACAATAACAACAACAGCTCTGGAAGGCAATGTAGCAACAGAGGAACTAGATGTGTCAGAAGGGACAACATTAGAAGTAACTAAAGGCCCAGGGGCCGGAGTAGGTATAGGTACCTCTACAGGTAATGTCTGAGGATCGACAACCGGGGATGTATCCACCGGGGATTCCTTCTTCTTCTCTGCCTGATCCTTTAAATACTCTGCCTCAATCCTCTATATATTAGTAGAGGATGTGGGAATCACTTCCACATCCTTCTTTGCATCTCTAGAAACCTGAGCCTCTCTGCATAGCTCGGTGATCAACACCGAGAAGGAAATTGAGGTCTGGTGCTACTTGGCCCTCATGACCATCTCATGTGCCATAATCATCCCCAGATTGATCCTCGTCCCATTAATTATGTAGCCCAGAAAGGATGCCTTGGCAAGGTGAAGAATTGACTCGTTCTGGGAAGGCACGATAGTACTGCTGATGAAGCAAAACCAGAACCTCGCAGGTACATTCATGTCTTTCATTTCTATTGGAGCCCCTGCCTCTAACCACTTCGGAGTGACATCAAATATCAACGGAGCTAACCACTTCTTCATATTGTCCTGCATCTTTATCCTGATCATATGCAGGAAATCATCTTTAAGTCTCGTAGTGCACTCTAGGACATCATTGAAGGTAGTAAAATCACACTGCACCCTCTTCCCTTGGACAACTACATAGTCAACCGGTTTAAATGTTGTTGCCTGCTTCTTTATTTATTGTATCAAGGACCCATAAGCAGCGTAGAACTCCCGGACCCAATTTGGAATATACAAGCCATGGGGCTTGGTGAAGATATGCAAATTATGAGACTTCAGACAACTAATAATATAAGGGTACCCGTCGATGACCCCATCAGTTGATAGACTCTTCTCCTCAATGATTGTCATCAACCCCTCAGTCTTTAATTTGTTCATAGACTTGGGAGGAGGACCCTGTACTGGTGGTGCTAGAACCACTACATGTGCTGGAACTGGAGGAGGAGTGGTTGTGGGCTAAGGAATCTTGATCCATAGACGTATCGTTCATCCTTTTTTATCTCAACTCAGCCCTCTGTGCTGCCAACAATTCATTTTCAGGCTCTGAAACTTTAGCATGCTGCTCTTGGTGCTCACCCTCACTCTCAGAAGTAGTGAGGTGAGTGGCGTAGATCCCGTCACTGTCGGAGCTGGCCTCCGGTGATGAAGGTGCCTTTCTTTTTCCATTTCCTTTCCCACTAGTTGTGGGAAGTTTGGTGGCTTTACTCCTGGATGCAGCTGCATCCTCATTGATTTTAATCCCCTTAGCGTTCTTACGGGGTGGCTGTTTCTCCCAGCCACTTTTGGTCTAGCCATGTCTGCAAAAACATCAAAAAGAGTTAGACACAATTCAAACAGATGCACAGAAAACAGTTGCAGACAAACTCGCCGAACAGGTCGGCGAGTCGCCGAATCTCTTTGGCGAACTAGATCCGGATCGCCGAAAGAATTGTCTCAAAAATCTCAGAAAATTTTGGCATGTTGGTGATGGAAGGGTTTTTCAGAGAATCGCGGAGAGCTTTCGGCGAGTAAGGAATAGCCTGCCAAAAGTTAGAGTGCAATTAAGGGTCAGGGGTGCAGACAAAGGGCAATCATGGAGGACTTTCGGTGAGTCACTGAGTGCTTTCGGCGACATCAGTCTTCTCGCCAAAAGTTACAGAACCAAACTACTCAGTTAGCATGAAATTAAAGTCGAGATGGGGAACTTCAGTGAACCGCCGAGTGGTTCGGCGAGCTCGACCCAGCTCGCCAAACGACCCAGCTCGCCAAACGACCCAACGTGCCTACTTTCAACCCAACTTCTCAAATTCAACCCCGCAACCCCTGAAAACAAAATCAAAGCTTGCACTTATCAAATTAAGCTCAGAGCCAATACAACCATGCCCCGCGGGATACTTAGACTACTCCCGGGTTTGCCAAATTTGGCCATTTGGCGACTTTTGCCCTTAAGAATTACGTCAACCGCTCCATCATTGGGCAAACTACGTCATTTGGCACAAATACGAGCTACTTAGAGTTCACCCGGCTAGACCTAACAATATGCAAGCTCAACCCACAAATTTTTAACAAATTTAAGGCACAAAATCACGGGAAATCAATAATCTAATCATTACAGGCAAGATTTTCGAATTAACATTGGCACACACATGCATAATTAAGATCAGAGACGCCCAACAGACATCACTAAGATAAGATCATCGCAAATGAGTAGAAATTGCTAAGAATAAACTCAGGGTTCAGAAAACCAACCTTAGATGCCGAATAATCAATATTGAAATGCTAGAAGGCAAAGTAATCCACTCCGAACACACAATCAACGATTCAGATACGATAAAAATGCAAGAAATATAGGAGATATTATGCGGGTGTGAGTTTGGGAAGTTCAAAAGTGAGTGAAAGTGAAAGAGTTGGAAGTTTAAACCTTTCGCCTTTAAAAGCCGTCCAGTTTTCGCCTATTCGGCGACATTAGTTTTACTCGCCGACCCACTCAGTAACACGCCAAGTGGGCAATTAACTCGCGAGTTTTACAGGTGCTCCATAAATATAGGAGATATTATGCGGGTGTGAGTTTGGGAAGTTCAAAAGTGAGTGAAAGTGAAAGAGTTGGAAGTTTAAACCTTTGGCCTTTCAAAGCTGTCTAGTTCTCGCCTATTCGGCGACATTAGTTTTGCTCGCCGACCCACTCAGTAACACGCCAAGTGGGCAATTAACTCGCTGAGTTTTACAGGAGCTCCAGAAATATAGGAGATATTATACGGGTGTGAGTTTGGGAAGTTCAAAAGTGAGTGAAAGTGAAAGAGTTGGAAGTTTAAACCTTTGGCCTTTCAAAGCTGTCTAGTTCTCGCCTATTCGGCGACATTAGTTTTGCTCGCCGACCCACTCAGTGACACGCCGAGTGGGCACTTACCTCGCCAAGTTTTACAGGACATCCAGTTAATGTGGGGGTCCAAAGGACAGACTAGATCGCGCTCGCCGACCTCTTCGGCGATGCGCCGAGTGGACTTTTAGCTCGCCAACCTACACTTTCCAAACACTTTCCACACTCTAACCTGCACAATCAACACACTATTATTTCAAACTTAAAACGAAAGAAAATAAAAACTTGGGTTGCCTCCCAAGAAGCGCCTTAGTTAAGTTCGTGCCACGATGCAAGTTTACACTTAAACTTTATTCTTAGGGTTAGCCATAGTATCACTAGGCAAACCCCCTTGTTGTCTCAGGTTCAAATGAGACGAGATATGACCCATTTGGGTCTCCAACTGCTTGATCAATATTGAATGAGAGGTAACTGCCTGTCTCAAGGTTGACATATCTTCTTTTATTTCTTTCAAAATTTTGTCAGACCCCTCAACTTTGTTCAGCATACGAGAAAGCATATCCTCAGACCGGCCACCTTCCGAATCCATTGGCTTTTGGCGCTCGTGGGGAGGCACATACCTATCCTTCTCCCCATCCTTCCAATTGGGATTTCGGTCCCTCCATTCTCGATCGCGATCCTTCCAACCTTCATCCCTATTCCAACCTTGGTTTCCATCCTGCCTCGGGTAGTTTGAACGATAACCACCACCTTGGTTGGCTAGGAAATTCACCTCTTCATTATTCAAGGCCTCAAACTTGGACTCATCCGGATTAGCACACCCGACACCCACGACATTGACACCTCGAGCACCAGCTGCCATGACATTTTTGGACAAAATGTCAAGTTGTATCATGATGTTGGCCATGTTCTTGTCCCTCTCTTGGTCCTTGTTCATCTGCTCCTTAGTCAATTTAAGCGTGAGAGGTGAGACCTTGTCTACACGGGTATACCATGCACTGTTGATTGTGGTCTTGCCATCCAAGAGTTGAGCCGCTATCACATAAGGTTGCTGCATCAAACCTCCCGCAGAAAGTTGGTCAATAACACCCTTGTTTACCGAGTCAAGGCTCCGGTAAAAATACTGCAGCAACATGTTATCAGGCAAGCCATGAGTTGGGCATTAAAGCACCAACTTCTTGAATCGCAACCAATTTTCATGAATTGGCTCGCCTTATAGATGCTTGAAGCTATGAATTATGTCCCGAAGAGTCATCATCTTTGAATGAGGGAAAACTCGCACTTGAAATGCGGTGACCAACTCCTCTCACAAAGTGATTGATTCACGTGGCAATTCAGCCAACCACTTACAAGCTTCTTCCATCAAAGAGAACGAGAACAATCTCAACTGAACCAACTCTTAGGATATTTTCTTGAAGGAGAACGGTTCGCATACATCCACGAAGTTTCTACGATGCTCATGGGGATCTTCATGAGCCAAGCCACTGAACAACCCCTGCAATTGCAAGAGTGGCACTAATACCAACCATAAGATGGGGGTCATTAGCATTAGGCTCGTTGACATCGTTGAAGTTTCCGATGTCATCTTGATGGCCTACTTGGCTGCCATTGCTGCTATTCACACTCATACTTCCTATTTCAACACACAATCAAGCAAAAGAAAACTAAAATTAAGTTCGACTATAATTAACAAGAACAAAATCTAACTTAACTAAAAATTCTCAAATAACACCACTCCCCGGCAGCGGCGCCATTTTGATTTCACGTATCAGGACACTATATTCAATACTAAGTGTCAACGATCGTTAGTCAGTAATATAATCCAACTAAGTGAGTTGGGGTTGAATCCCACACAGAGTGGTACATATTTGAGAATAAATATAAAAGCATGAATATATTCAAGACATAGGTAAAAAATATTTACGAATAGAAACATGGTTCAAGTTTGGGGTGACACAAGTGTAAAATAACAAGGGTGTTTGATTGTAATTATCAACTACAATAAAAAATAACACAAAAATAACAAGTCAATAGACGTGTTCTTGGTATGTGATTGGATTATGGGCTAAGGTAGACAAATGGGTAATTGATCAGTGATTAAGCTAGACTTTAGTGGGGCTAAACTTTCTCTCGAACAATTTACCCCGAATCAAATTGGTTTCTCTCGAACACCAATAAGCAGCAATTAAGAATAGCCTTCGTTTTTGTCCATTCACTCTCTCGAGCTGAATGTGAGGAAAAGAATTTAGGATTCACTCTCTCGAGCTGAACCCATCACAAACCAATACCCACAAACCAAAAAATTAGTAATCTTGGTTTTAAAACCTCTCTCTCGTGTAAAGGCAACTACATAAATGTTGAGTTGCATTTGCAACTACAACCCTTTAGATTAAGCCACAATTACTGAATGAAATCACTTTTAAATAGCATTTACACTATCAATTAACAATACACAACAGCTAAATCAACCCATAATCACATAATAACACCCCAAACATTGGGGTTTTAGCTAGACATCATAAAAAGATAGAAATCGTTACCAAATTGTGTTTCCATCAACTGGGTAAGATTAATTTCGTCTTTACAAAGGTCAAGGTTGAAGAAACTCAAAGACCCACTTCCAATTTCTCAAAAATGGAAATCTTCAAATCTTCAAAGCTAAGGGAAATATTATCTCCAAACTCTCGGTTCTCAAGCTGATTCTAAAATGAAAACTGGATAAAATCCGATACTATGAAAATTGATACTAAACTAAGAATTTAAAAATGTATTTATAGTCGCCATAATATGCTACGAAGGACCATTTGGTGCGATAAGTCAGGATCATCGATCCACTCGGCGATCTGCCCTTTGGTCAATTCCTTCTCCATTTTGGTTTGATCTTCAGCATCTTCACGTTCTGTAACTTTAGGCAATCTAGCACTGCATCGCGGAACCGTTCGGTGACTTGCTGACTGCTCCTTTCTATAGCCGATTTGATTTTTGCCTTCAGGGTTTTGCACACTGGAACTAGAACTTTAGGCGAGATCATGGCCATTCGGCGACTCACCCAATGGGTTAGGCGATCATCAGGCCTTCTTTTCTTCGTTCTTTCAGCTCCCTTGTTCGTTATTTCTCATTAGTGTCCATGCTTTGTTCCTCAATCCAAATACCTGAAAATCAACGATTTACATAAGTTATTGGCACAAAATGATGCATTTGAGGACACTAAATCTATTAAAATAAGGCCCTAAATGAGTCCAAATCATGGACTCATCAATGCCCTCAAATTTGAAATACAATATGCATCACAAAAGAGTGCAACAAGTGTAGTATGAGTATGAAACCACGTATACCCAATATATCTAATAGACCGACAAAGAAAAAGTAGTTACAGGAGTATATAAGAAAATAATTGTTTAATTTACACGTCCATATTATACTTATCAACCAAGTTTTCATCCAATAGGAATAATCAAATGTCACGTAATGTCAAACATCAATGAAGCACATAATTAAACAAAAATGATGTAATGAGATGCAATACAATGCAATGTGACACCATGAAGTGATATATCTCATATGCCAGTGCTCTCTCAATCGTATATACATGATACTCCTCGGAAATAAATAGAGAGTTAATGACCCATGGGGGACTCGCGAGGTCCATATACCTACACAGATGATTTCCATGTGTCAGTGCGGATGATCTCAATGCATTATCATAAAATCAATAATTTTCACACGGACAATATACACGTGCCCAAATTATAATCATTACTTCTCCCTCGCACGGACGATCTCCATATGCCCAAATTATAATCATAACTCGATCTCAACCTGAACGATCTCCACGTGTTAGATCTTAACTGACACTCAATTTTGTGTCAATGCATGTACACAATATGATATGAGTAGAAAATTGATGCAACATCTCAATAAATCTAACGTCGCTATGACATATAATCACCTCAATTATCACAATTATACGGGTTCAATAAAAAAACACAACCATACAAAAGAAATCAAGTCACTAAATACATCAGCTAATGCCAATATGCTTTGGCATTCTTGAATTATAATCTATCATATTATAGTACTCCTTATAAACTTTTCCATTAATAACAACAGTGCCTGTACCAATGCCTGTCACACCATTGGTACAAGAACCCCATATTTCACCCTTACCCATTTTCCATTCAATTTTTAATCTTTAATTAGAAAACGTCTCTCAACGAAGTCTAGGAAGTCTTAACATACCTCAAAATTCTAACACGTGCCACAAATTCTTCCAGATTTTGCCTTTCCTGTTTGTTAAGCTTTCAAGCCTTTCCAATCTATCAAATATCTAATCGTCATAAGAATAGAAATCTAATGACACCCATATTTACTATATTTAGTTTCGACTTGAAAATCGGGTAAAAAAATCATCCTGAGCCACCAAATTCGAATCTGAAATTCTCTTTCAGATTATGTTTATCCATATGATAAAACAAACTCGGATGCAAAATTCCAGCTAAAATGGATCGTTATTCTACCCCCAAATCAAAATTTTATTCTAAGAACCCTAGGACTATATTTTCCTAATTCAGTAAAAACCTTACACAATTCTACCTAAAAAATCTGTTCAAAATCATGTAAAAATTTAATAGAAAGGACGAGAATCATTACCTCAATGTTTGGGGATGAAAATGTCAATTTCTCCTTCTTTTTTCTTTTTTTTCTCCTTTTCTTTTCTTGCATTGCGTAATTTCTTTTTCCCTGCTACGGCATTCTATTTATGCGAACAACTTTCCTGCACTTTACCTTTATCATTATTACATTTTTTAATTATTATTATTATTATTAGGCTTGGCCCATTTTTTTATTTTTTTATTTTACTTCCTATTTTCCCTAATTATTATTAGCAATAAAATAACCCTTTATTAAATCTAAAAATTACATCACTCATTCCAACAAGTAATAAATTATTTATAAAAGTTACTAAAAAGGTTAAACTTAGTGTCTTCTAGCACATGCATAACATACGGGGATCATGCAACTCATAATCATATGCGAGACTCCAAAACATGAACAAGCTACTAGGAACTCTTTGGTCTCAAGCTTGAATAAGAATAGAAGGAAAAGATAAGGATATCAACAACCTTACTACTCACTCATCAACCCCCACTTAGGGTAAACCCATCTAAGAGCACATTAAAGTAACCAAGAGAACTATCGCTTACCAATTAAGCACAATGTCCCCCTCTTGGGATCAAGTTATGCAAAATCCTTTAATCATTACCTCCTTCATCTCTAAGGTAGGAACCACTCTCCATTAAATCTTCACTATACTCCTTTAGGTGAGGATTTCAAGAATCCAAACAAAATGAGTATCTTTACCACTCCGCTTCAAATCTATCACCCAAATTGGATCTCAACATGTAGAACTCAAGGAAGATCAATGTAGAAATATTAAGGGCACCCAAAACCTTACCATCTAGGCACATTATACCCCACTTGGGTTGAGCTTAGCCAACTCTTTATCACATCATACCCTTATCATCACCTTTGGTGTAACTTTCCGCTCAACCATGCCAAGGTATTATCTAAACACTCTCTTTGAATGACCATACTTAAGATCACCCTTACAAGACAACTATCCTCTTTAGAGTTGGTCAACATCTATTCTTTTGTCCTTCCTATGAACTAAGGGGTACATGCAACTCTCCAAGTTAACCTTAGAGCAAAACATTATCCCAACTCATGGAACAAAGCCCCTATTTCCACTCTTTAGGGAAAGCCTAGACAAGAACTCTTATTCACACAAGGACAACCATGAGGCATCACTTATAAGAAAAAGCAACTTTCAACTCACACTAGTTACCACATTCTTTCAAAACTCCTCAAATCTTCACCATGACTTTCTACTATCATTACCCATCACCATAAAGCAACTCATCATGCTAAAAAGGATTTCATTCTTACCATAACGAATCTTACCATATGAGAAGTACACCACTATACAACATTTTCAATGTAATGCTCACAACCTCATAGGTCACACATAGCCACGATTGGCATCACAATACGATTTCCAAATCTACCTTCATATATATACTCATATAGTCACCACATCACAATAAGCATTAAAACTCACCTTTTCTTCCCTCGATCCTTGCAACATCACCCCTTCCAAGTAATCACATCTTGAAGAACACCAGACAAGGGAAAATAAGAGAGAGAGATCATAGGGATTAAGCTCTACGGCACGACACAAGAGTAAAAGAGAAAGTGAAATTTCTATCGTCCTATAGCCTCTCTCTCATAGATGTGTCGCGACCCACACCGATGAGCAAGACTCTACTAGACGTGGCTCATGAGACGTTGAATCCTAAGACCATTTTCATAACCTTATGCTCTGATACCAAGTTTGTAACGACCCGAGAGCACCCCCTAGTCGTTACCAGCGTATTCGACCTCTCTAAGGTCTTATACAATTCCTTAGCATTTATCATAGAAAAATAGCGGAAAATTTAAAAAAAGTTCATAATATAACACAAGACAAATAAGTCATCTCATTTAAACCTTTAATATAAAAATCGGAGTACTACGTCTCAAGGTAGCCATCGGTTAAGAACGATGACTACAACACAATAGGGACACAACCCTTACAATACAAAAGAAACTACTATCTAGTACATAGAACGTAAGGAAACTCTTTTAACATAAAAGGTCCTTGAATCTTTAAGGACACACCCGAATTTGGGAATAGTAAGCCAAGCTCATCACTCCTAGGAAAGACCCTTTAATCACCATCACCTACACTTGGTGTAAAAAAGATGAAGAAGAATGGTGTTAGTATAAGAATGTGCTAAGTATGATAACCATTCAAACATGCTTTTAAAAGGACATTTAGTTGGAACTATGCATTAGGCCTTTTTAGAGAAACTTCAAGAACATTTAGTACATTAGGCACAATATAAACCACATACATCATCATACACATGGAAACCATTAGTAATAGCACATAGAGCCATTTATAACATTTTAGGCACATTCAATGCATACAATACATTACCTTCCTCTTTATCTTAACTCCTTTCCTCAAGCAACCCTTAGGGAATACTTGGTGCAATGTATCGCCTTAAGGTTACCAAAGGTGAACTTACATATAGCCTTCATCAATCCAACCACATATATTGAATGAGTCATAAGCACACCATAAGACATAGTCTTCACATAGGAACCATCACCTAAGACAACCCCCAAGTCACACTAGTGCAATGTGCAAGTAGCATCCCATAATACTACTCACACCAAGTGTTCCTAGGAAGCCACCATAGACTAGGCACATCATATTCAACAAGTCATAACATCTTCATTTAACATTAGACATAAGACCAACATACTTCATAACATCATATAAGGACTCATTCCTTTACTACATCATTAGTCATAACCCATTTAGTTCATATCATAGGTAAACCACCCTCACAACCCCATCACAAGCTCACTTGTGCAATGTACACATGGAGTCCCATACCACCACATCTACTAAGCAAACCCATTAAGAAGTCATAAGTGTAATTCACATGCATAAACATACTTCATGTCTTGACATAAGTAAAGTCAACCTTAACATGCTTTCATATTAACATACATAGACCATAGTCTTCATTACATAAAGAGCCTAATCATAACCTCCCTTAGAGTCCACTTGTGCATTGCATAAGTAGGGTCCATAGTCCTACCTACACTAAGTAACTCTTCAAGAAATCATGACTAGAGTTCATATTCTTATCTTAGTTCATTTCTTAACTCTCGGGAGACATTGCCATAACAGACATAGACCATGTGAGCTACATGGGATTCGGTGTTCTACTCCCACACTAAAAATAGAGGGTACTACTTGCCAAAGTAGGACCTACATACATAATAGCTATCTAGTGGATCAACTAAGCTAATACCTACGAGGGCACGTAGTTGTGGAACATGGAGATTGTTACTAGAAAACTGGTTTCCATCTCAGGAGAGAACATCTATGTTGGGAACCCGGACTTTCTAAACGTGAAGGTTCTCTTGTGGGAAGCCGGAGTTGCTAAACGTGAAGCCCCCACTCTCCTTTTTCATGTTCACTCGGTGCTAAGATCCAACTCCCTTTTTAAACATCATTAAGCCTTTATTGAACATTAGTTCATAAAGTAGGCTTTAGGGATTTAATCCCTCATATCATATAGCTCAAAGGGTTTTAAGATGAAAATGACCTTTCATCATAGAACCTACGTTATGTGAGAATGACCTTTCACATAGTCATACCATATTCATAACATAGTCTAGTTTAGAGTACAATTGAGGAAACCTTTCAAGAGACTCACTTTCACTAGATTATCATAAACCTTATTCATTCATTCATATGTGTGTACATATGTGAGAAAGCCTTCCACATAAACACCTTTATACAAAACATATTCATACCTAGATAATCATACACTTTGCATGCATATTAAGATCTAATGGTGCATATAAGAGTTAACCTTTCAATAGACACCACAACACATCATATTCATAGCTGTACATGTAGAGTGTGTGTGTGTGCATATTGGTCCTCATAGTGAAATAATAGCAACAACATTGATATTGAGTGCACTTCCCTTCAAGGGATCACCACACATTCACAATGTCCCCAAATCATGAGCAATTCACAAATAAAGCCCTTACGGATTCTAGACCACACACCCACACTTCAGCATAGGAGACAAGGGCACATTGAACATTGAATAGGTACTCCTAAATGTATATGATCAAACATTCATATAGGGGCCATATAGGTAGGGGTAATTCCACAATAGTACCTAACATAATCAATCATGTAGACCAGACCTTATCCCTAACATAATCATTCACATTATACTCCTCATCATCAACACACTTTTAACATAATGCTAGCATCGAGGATTTCATACATAACCTTCATAGCATAACTTCATAAACATATTCATCATAATGATTAGTTCAGCTCACATCTATTGCCTTCAAGGCCATGATCTCAACATGCATAGATAGACAAGAAGTGAACTCCTCCACCATAAGTGGAACAAACCACACTACATCAATTCTCATACTATAGACTAGAAGTTAGGTCACCTTACCAATTCTCCAAGCCATGTTCACCATGGATCAAGTTAGGTCAACAAACCTCACCACATCAATTCGCATATTATAGACTAGAAGTTAGGTCAACTTTCCAATTCTCCAAGCCATGATCACCATGGATCAATCCTCAACAATTCAGAATCAATTGACATACGTAGCAATAGGAATTAACAATGTAATTCAATATCATAAACGTAGTCTAAGTACAATTCCATAAACAACGGGATCAACCCATAACTTTGCCCATAATGCCATAATCATCAACTCATCAATATACCAACAATTCAACATGAATAAGTATAGATAATCATAGGAAACATCAATACAATCTAATCTAAACATAATTTCACCAATATAGATCATATTCACAAAGACCCACATCATAAGTCAATTTTCGAGAATTTGGGGATCATAGGTTCTTCAAGAATTCCTTTGAAAATTATCTTAAAAACCTTAATTCCACATCAATTCATCAATAGAATGATTTAGAAAATCGCTTGACAAGGGACCGATGTTTGGATTGAAAATTGGGAATTTTGGTCTTTGAATCACTTTTGAAAATCTTTGATAGAACTCCTTGAATAAGAGGTTATTC
>NW_006239123.1:119766-119936 GCF_000226075.1 Solanum tuberosum
TTCATCAAGGTCTTCCATGGAGTTTTTGAGAGAATCTATTTTGAGAGGGAAGGGTCAATTTGAAAAATGGGGTCTAATTTTAGGTTTTGGGGGTTTCAATAAACTTAAAATACCCTAAAATAGGTAGAATAACCGTTTATAATAATTCTCCAAAGTATCCAAACTACCCA
>NW_006239123.1:120230-125162 GCF_000226075.1 Solanum tuberosum
AAATTATAATAACCCAGTACCCAAATTACCCCTCACTTAGTTGGACCTTTTAAACAAGTCAAACTTGAGTTTTATTTTCGCAGATTTCATCGGGAAACAACTTCGCGGCGCGGAGGTGTTTCCACAAATTTTCTGGAAATTAAATTCGAGACAGTAGAGTCCGCGACGTGGACCAAACTTTTGGCCCTTGGTGGAGCTAGTCCGCGACACGGACATGCTCCCTCCAAGAACAACTTCAAGCTGCCTTGGCAGCTTGCTTGGCCAAGGTTGGGGTCCTCCTCGGGGACCCTTAGGGTGTTTCCCGGGGAGTCATATCCGAACGTTTTGATCCTAAAAATATTTATTAAGACACTAGGGTCACCTCCACTGATTTTAGACTCCAAACAACACAAAAACATTAGCAACATAATAGAACACACCAACACGTAAAAGACTTGTTTTCGAACGTCTTGGTCGTCCCTTGACGTTTGACTTCCAAACTCTTTAAAACTGACTTAAAAGGCTATTCTTCATTATTTTTACAAGTTATTAACGCATAAAACTCATATGAGGCTCTACTTTATCCTACTTCATTTTGAGGGTCGTTACAATATCCCCACTTAGGAACATTCGTCCTCGAATGACACTTAAAACACTTCTGAGGACTCAATGACCCAACTAGCAGCTCACAATATACAACATACAACATCAACATAAGAGCACACATCAAGGAGGAACATCAACTCCACATAAAAGGCTCAAAACAACTTTGTGCAATTCAAGAAAGTAGCTACACATCTACCAATTACCTTATGCATCAACTTTATTATTTCCCATTTCATTGGAGGAACTTCCTTCTCCAAATCATCACTATGCTTAAAACTCTTTACTTCTCATACGTATAGGAGGAACTACCTTCTCCATATTCAATGACCATCAACAAGACAACACCAAGCGTGTTCATTACAACTCTTATGAAGTCAACATCACACAACATCTATAGGTGCAATTTCAACCATGAGAAATAAAGTTCGTGAAAACTCAAAATACAACTTAAGCATGAATTTTTCACAAAAATATGCACATACAAGGAAATCATGTCATAATCACCATTCTCATTTCAAACACCAAAGAAACACAACATGCAACTATCTCATTAAAGTACGTAATGCAACTTTATCATAAGAAATCATTTAAGCATGCACTTCAAATCAACTCATGCAACACAAGCAAGTAAAAACTTTATTCACCGATTCATAATGCATTAACCACATAGGCCTTTCTCATGTTCATAGGAGGAACTACCTTCTCCTGAGCATGACATTATATTTACCCCTTTTATATTATCATAGGGTCCATTATGCAATGGCTTTCAAATGCACACATAGACATGATCAACATTTCCACTCAGGAGGCAATTAAGCAATTCATACTAGTTGCACCCTAACATAAGGATTATAGATCATCTACTAGTCTTATCATTTAATCATCATACTATCAAGAACATACATGTCATTACCATGTTTAGTTATGTTCAAGGAGGGACTGGACTACCTTCTCCTAGTCACAACATACACACATGGCATCATAAAACTCATAAGCAAGCATTACACAAAGGTAAAGTCACTTAAGGAGAAATTCTCAACTTCTATCCTAAGCATGCTCATTCTCTCTTCCTCATGAAGTCAAGAGTGCATTCATCATATAAATATGCATATTGACATGAGAAACATGAGTTTTATTACTAAAATTCCATTTTTTATGTAGTAAGAATCATTCAAAACATGCATAACATAGTGTCTTCTAGGACATGCATAACATACGGGGATTATGCAACTCATAATCATATGCGAGACTCCAAAACATGAACAAGCTACTAGGAACTCTTTGGTCTCAAGCTTGAATAAGAATAGAAGGAAAAGATAAGGATATCAACAACCTTACTACTCAATCATCATCCCCCACTTAGGGTAAACCCATCTAAGAGCACATTAAAGTAACCAAGAGAACTATCGCTTGCCAATTAAGCACAATGTCCCCCTCTTGGGATCAAGTTATGCAAACTCCTTTAATCATTACCTCCTTCATCTCTAAGGTAGGAACCATTCTCCACTAAATCTTCACTATACTCCTTTAGGTTAGGATTTCAAGAATCCAAACAAAATGAGTATCTTTACCACTCCGCTTCATATCTATCACCCAATTTGGTTCTCAACATGTAGAACTCAAGGAAGATCAATGTAGAAATATTAAGGTCACCCAAAACCTTACCATCTAGGCACATTATACCCCACTTGGGTTGAGCTTAGCCAACTCTTTATCACATCATACCCTTATCATCACCTTTGGTGTAACTTTCCGCTCAACCATGCCTAGGTATTATCTAAACACTCTCTTTGAATGACCATACTTAAGATCACCCTTACAAGACAACTATCCTCTTTAGAGTTGGTCAACATTTATTCTCTTGTCCTTCCTATGAACTAAGGGGTACATGAAACTCTCCAAGTTAGTCTTAGAGCAAAACATTATCCCAACTCATGGAACAAAGCCCCTATTTCCACTCTTTAGGGCAAGCCTAGACAAGAGCTCTGATTCACACAAGGACAACCATGAAGCATCACTCATAAGAAAAAGCAACTTTCAACTCACACTAGTTACCACATTCTTTCAAAACTCCTCAAATCTTCACCATGACTTTCTACTATCATTACCCATCACCATAAAGCAACTCATCACGCTAAAAAGGATTTCATTCTTACCATAAAGAATCTTACCATATGAGAAGTACACCACTATACAACATTTTCAATGTAATGCTCACAACCTCATAGGTCACACATAGCCATGATTGGCATCACAATACGATTTCCAAATCTACCTTCATATATATACTCATATACTCACCACATCACAATAAGCATTAAAACTCACCTTTTCTTCCCTCGGTCCATGCAACATCAACCCTTCCAAGTAATCACATCTAGAAGAACACCAGACAAGGGAAAATAAGAGAGTGAGATCATAGGGAGTTAAGCTCTACGAAACGACACAAGAGTAAGAGAGAAAGTGAAACTTCTATCGTCCTATAGCCTCTCGCTCATAGATGTGTCGCGACCCAAACCGATGTGCAAGACTCTACTAGACGTGGCTCATGAGACGTTCAATCCTAAGACCATTTTCATAACCTTATGCTCTGATACCAAGTATGTAACGACCCGAGAGCACCCCCTAGTCGTTATCGGCATATTCGACCTCTCGAAGGTCTTATACAATTCCTTAGCATTCGTCATAGCATTTATCATAGAAAAATAGCAGAAAATTTAAAACTCTTTCATAATATAACACAAGACATAAATGTCATCTCATTTAAACCTTTAATACAAAAATCGGAGTACTACGTCTCAAGGTAGCCATCTTAAAACATGACTACAACCCAAGAGCGACGCAGCCCTTACAATACAAAAGAAACTACTATCTAGTACATAGAACTTAAGGAAACTCTTTAACATAAAGGTCCTTGAATCTTTAAGGACACACCCGAACTTGGGAATAGTAAGCCAAGCTCATCACTCCTAGGAAAGACCCTTTAATAACCATCACCTACACTTGGTGTAAAAAGATGAAGAAGAATGGTGTTAGTACAAGAATGCGCTAAGTATGATAACCATTCAAACATGCTTTTAAAAGGACATTTAGTTGGAAACTATGCATCAGGCCTTTTTAGAGAAGCTTCAAGAACATTTAGTACATTAGGCACAATATAAACCACATACATCATCATACACATGGAAACCATTCATAATAGCACATAGAGCCACTTATAACATTTTTGGCACATTCAATGCATACAATACATTACCTTCCTCTTTACCTTTACTCATTTCCTCAAGCAACCCTTGGGGAATACTTGGTGCAATGTATCACCTTAAGGTTACCAAAGGTGAACTTACATATAGCCTTCATCAAACCAACCACATATATTCATAGAGTCATAAGCACACCATAAGACATAGTCTTCACATAGGAACCATCACCTAGGACAACCCCCAAGTCACCCTAGTGTAATGTGCAAGTAGCATCCCATAATACTACTCACACCAAGTGTTCCTAGGAAGCCACCATAGACTAGGTACATCATATTCAACTAGTCATAACATCTTCATTTAACATTAGACATAAGACCAACGTACTTCATAACATCATATAAGGACTCATTCATTTACTACATCATTAGTCATAACCCATTTAGTTCATATCATAGGTAAACCACCCTCACAAACCCTTCACAAGCTCACTTGTGCAATATATACACATGGAGTCCCATAACTCCACATATACTAAGCAAACCCATTAAGAAGTCATAAGTGTAATTCACATGCATAATCATACTTCATGTCTTGACATAAGTAATGCCAACCTTAACATGATTTCATATTAACATACATAGACCATAGTCTTCATTACATAAAGAGCCTAATCATAAACTCCCTTAGAGTCCACTTGTGCAATGCATAAGTAGGGTCCATAGCCCTACCTACACTAAGTAACTCTTCAAGAAATCATGACTAGAGTTCATATTCTTATCTTAGTTCATTTCTTAACTTTCGGGAGACATTGCCATAACCGACATATACCATGTAAGCTACATGAAATCCGGTGTTCTACTCCCACACCGAAAAGAGAGGGTACTACTTGCCAAAGTAGGACCTACATACATAATAGCTATCTAGTGGATCCACTAAGCTAATACCTACGGGGACACGTAGTTATGGAACAAGGAGATTGCTACTACCAAACCTTGACTTACTAAGCATTGAGGTTTCCATCTGATGAGACAACATCTATGTTGGGAACTCGGACTTGCTAAACATGAAGGTTCTCTTGTGAGAAGCCGGACATGCTAAACGTGAAGTCCACACTCTCATTTTTCATGTTCACTCGGTGCTAAGC
>NW_006239123.1:125262-125548 GCF_000226075.1 Solanum tuberosum
GTTCATATCATAGATAAACCACCCTCACAACCCCTTCGCAAGTTCACTTGTGCAATGTACAGATGGAGTCCCATACCCCCACATATACTAAGCAAACCCATTAAGAAGTCATAAGTGTAATTCATACTTCATGTCTTGACATAAGTAAAGTCAACCTTAACATGCTTTCATATTAACATACATAGACCATAGTCTTCATTACATAAAGAGCCTAATAATAACCCCCCTTAGAGTCCACTTGTGCAATGCATAAATAGGGTCCATAGTCCTACCTATACTAAGTAAC
>NW_006239123.1:125641-125725 GCF_000226075.1 Solanum tuberosum
AAGCTACATGAAATCCGGTGTTCTACTCCCACACCGAAAAGAGAGGGTACTACTTGCCAAAGTAGGACCTACATACATAATAGC
>NW_006239123.1:125751-126089 GCF_000226075.1 Solanum tuberosum
GGGGCACGTAGTTATGGAACAAGGAGATTGCTACTACCAAACCTTGACTTACTAAGCATTGAGGTTTCCATCTGATGAGACAACATCTATGTTGGGAACTCGGACTTGCTAAACATGAAGGTTCTCTTGTGAGAAGCCGGACATGCTAAACGTGAAGTCCACACTCTCATTTTTCATGTTCACTCGGTGCTAAGCTCCAACTCCCTTTTTAAACATCTTTAAGCCTTTATTTAACATTAGTTCATAAAATAGGCTTTAGGGACTTAATCCCTCATATCATATAGCTCAAAGGTTTCTAAGATGAGAATGACCTTTCATCATAGAACCTACATTATGTG
>NW_006239123.1:126144-159642 GCF_000226075.1 Solanum tuberosum
TCATACCATATTCATAACATAGTCTAGTTTAGAGTACAATTGAGGAAACCTTTCAAGAGACCCACTTTCACTAGCTTATCATAAACCTTATTCATTCATGTGTGTGTGTACATATGTGATAAAGACTTTCACATAAACACCTTTATAAAACACATATTCATACCTTGCTAATCATACACTTTGCATGCATAATAAGATGTAAGGGTGCATATACGAGTTAACCTTTCAATAGACACCATAACACATCATATTCATAGCTATACATGTAGAGTGTGTGTGTGTGCATATTGGTCCTCATAGTGACATAATAGCAACAACATTGATATTGAGTCATATTAGCAACAACATTGATATTGAGTGTTCTTCCCTTAAATGGATCACAACACATTCACAATGTCCCCAATTCATTAGCAATTCACATATAAAGCCTTTAGGGATTCTAGACCACACACCCATACTTCTTCATAGGAGACAAGGACACATTCAACATTGAATAGGTACTCCTAACATGTATATGATCAATCATTCATATAGGGGTCATATAGGTATGGGTAATTCCACAATAGTACCTAACATAATCAATCATGTAGACCACACCTTATCCCTAACATTATCATTCACATTATACTCCTCATCATCAACACACTTTAAACATCATGCTAGCATCGAGGATTTCATACATAACCTTCATAGCATAACTTCATAAACATATTCATCATGATGATCAGTTCAGCTCACATCTATTGCCTTCAAGGCCATGATCTCAACATGCATAGATAGACAAGAAGTGAACACCTCCACCATAAGTGGATCAAACCTCACCACATCAATTCGCATATTATAGACTAGAAGTTAGGTCAACTTATCAATTCTCCAAGCCATGATCACCATGGATCAATTCATAATCAATTGACATAGGTAGCAATGGGAATCAACAATGTAATTCAATATCATAAACATAGTCTAAGTACAATTCCATAAACAAAGGGATCAACCCATAACTTTGCCCAGAAGGCCATAATCCTCAACTCATCAATATACCAACAATTCAACATGAATAAGTATAGATAATCATAGGAAACATCAATACAATCTAATCTAAACATAATTTCACCAATAGAGATCATATTCACAAAGACCAACATCATAGGCCATTTTTTGAGAATTTGGGGATCGGTTCTTTAAGAATTCCTTTGAAAATTATCTTAAAAACCTTCATTCCACATTAATTCATCAATAGAATGATTTAGAAAATTATTTCACAAGGAACCCATGTTTAGATTGAAAATTGAGAATTTTGATCTTTGAATCACTTTTGAAAATCTTTGATAGAACTCCTTGAATGATAGGTTATTCAAGAATCAAAAGTCATCATACCTTAATTATTGAAGACCCATTAAATTGAAGGAGAAATCCGTTGAAAACCCATCTTCTAGCTTGACCTTCATCAAGTTCTTCAATGGAGTTTTTGAGAGAATTTATTTTGAGAGGGAAGAGTCAATTTGAAGAATGGGGTCTAATTTTAGGTTTTGGGGTTTTAACCAACTTAAAATATCCTAAAATAAGTAGAATAACCGTTTATATAATTCCCCAAAGTACCCAAACTACCCCTTATTTAGTTGTACCTTTTTAAATAGGTCTAACTTGAGTTTTATTTTCGTAGATTTCGTCGGGAAACAACTTCGCAACGCGGAGGTGTTCCCACAAGTTTTTTGGAAATTAAATTCGAGACAATAGAGTAACTTTTGGCCCTTGGTGGAGCTAGTCCGCGATGCGGACATGCTCCCTCCAAGCACAACTTCAAGCTGCCTTGGCAGCTTGCTTGGCCAAGGTTGGGGTCCTCCTCAGGGACCCCTTAGGGTGGCCCCCGGGGCGTCGTATCTGAATGTTTTAACCGTAAAACATTTATTTAGACACTAAGGTCACCTCCACTGATTTTAGACTCCAAACAACACATAAAAACATGAACAACATACTAGAACACACCAACACGTAAAAGACTAGTTTCCGAACGTCTTGGTCGTCACTTGACGTTTGACTTCCAAATTCTTTAAAACAGACTTAAAATGTTATTCTTCATTATTTTGACAAGTTATTAATGCATAAAACTCATGTGAGGCTCTACTTTATCCTACTTCATTTTGAGGGTCGTTACAAGTATTGAGTTTATCATTCTTTCCAAACCTCATAACACCCTTCATGGGCGATACTTTCAACAAATGTCTCCTGTCATGAACTTCATTTCACAAACCTTTCAATCCCCATAACTTTTCTTTTATCTTGAGATGTGAGAAGTGTATCTTGATTTACTTGACCTTATCTAACAAATTTCTAAAATTATCCATGCCTAAAGGTCTAACCACGATTGCATCAAATCAATAAATAGAGAATAATACTTTATATCTTATAAATCCTTAAATGGGACTATTTGGATGTTAGAGTGATAACTATTGTTATAAGGAAACTCCGCTATAGATAAGAATTGATCCCACCGACTATCAAAATTAATCATGCACATCTACAACATAACCTTCAAGACTTGAATAATAATGAAAAGTTTTGAATGTCCAACTTCTTGTTTATAGACTTCTATAAGTTAGATGTGAACTAAGTACCTCCGTTTCAAATAATGGAAATGGACACACTATTTTCTGGATATAAATTTCACCTAATCTCTCTACATGTATGAAATCTGAACAGGCACAATGTGAGATGATTTAGTCAGTCCACCCACAATGACTCAATTAACATCAAGATCCTCAAAAATCTGTGGAAATTCTTTCACCAAATCCATAACAATTTGCTCCCTGTTTCCCTCACGTACAAACATCTTCTGAGTCATAACACCTAATCTATAGTGCCCATACTTCTCATGCTAGTAATTCAAACATCGAGACACATACTGTAACACTCCGGAATTTTTTTGAACAAAGACTCGAACCCTTCTTTGTTGTGAGTAGAATTTTACCGAGGAATTTAAAATTTCTTAAGTGTTAAGGTCAGGGAACTAGATATAGCACCTTCAATTCCAAAAAGAATTAAAGAGAATTTATTCAAGTCATTTCTTAGTTCTTTTAAGTTTTGGGTCAACTTCAAACGACCATAACTCTCACAACATGTTGTGTTACGAGACCCATAAGATATAAAATGGAGATTCTCAGTCCTCTTTTGAACGCCAGTGAGTTTACTAATTTTCAAGCTCGTATGTGGGAGATATGCCCTTTTGAAGTCAGGTTGTCCATTTAAGGAAAGTTACTCGAAAATAGGAGGGGTATTTTAGTCTTTTACTTACCCCCATTTCTTCTAAACGTTAATTACACCCAATTAAGGGTCTACACTGATTAGAATCAGTTTCATTCATTCCCAAAGCGCTTAGGATTTTATAAAGAAAATTCAAGAGGAAAACAAGTTCAAAGTTTCAAGGGTTTGTTCAAGAAATTCAGGGATTCACCAAGAACCTAGTTCTTTGAGGTATGCAAGCTTCCATAGTGTTAGGTTTGCTTTCCCACACGCCAATAATGAGTTTCTTTTACGAATTTCATCCATGAGATTGAGTATGTTGATAATCTTGTTGAGTTCCTGAGGTTTTGTGCTTCGTTCTTTGATATGAAGTTCTTGTTGAGTTCTTGAGGTGAGAGTTGGGAATGAGTGATTGTTTTGGTCGGTTTTGATTGGGATTTCGACCTAAGTGCGTTTGGTATATGAATATAAAAGAATTTGGAGGAAATCATTAGAGTTTAGACGAGGTAGGGCTGGAAAATTGAAGAGGAAATCTGTCGAGTTTTTCTTCTGGAACATGGCTGGGGCTGCACTCCCTTGTGGCGCCAGAGGGGCTGGCTCCCTACGCCTGCAATGCGCCTTAGACCAGCCTCAATCAACAAAGGGCTGGCGCGGCGCACCATTGCTACGCCAGGGATGTCAGGTCTTTTCTGCCTCCGTTGTTCGTTCTATATTCATTCTTTCACAAAATGTCTTCATTCTCTTGCTGATTTTTACTATCCAAACTACATTTAATCATCAATAAATACTATTTATCAAGTCATTATCGTTAAATTCAGAATTCAAATTCAAGGAAGAGTTAAGAGTAAAGTTTGAGAGTCCATTTGAGTCTTTTTGAGGAGTCTTCTACAATAACTTATACATTGTTTCAAGTCTCAAGTAAGTGAGTATGAGAATAAAGAGAATGTATTCATGAGTGTATATTATCATTGATATCCTTGAGTCGAGTTAATTCATGCCCATATTTCCGCATGAACTCCATAAATTGAGTATCTTGGAGAGGAGTAGTATCTTCATGTTTTAAGTTCTTGAGTATTGATTTCCTAATACTTTTCAAAACTATATTTCATAAATTTTTTATTACTATATGTTATACCTGGAGATGCTTGAGTTGAGTGGGCCATGCCCTTTATCCCGCATGAACCCTATGAGTTGAGTATTCATGGGATGAGTAGTATCATTGAGTCCTTGAATTCTAGAGTTATTGAGTTTCGAGTATTGACTTCTATATATGGTTATTGAAAGCCTTCAATTGAGTCGTTCACGTCCATAATTCGGCATGAACCCTATTTTGAGAAGTCTTTTACTATTATTCATAATTTGTTTAAAGGCTTGAGCAAATGAGTATGAGGAAGAGTAGAGTCTAGTTTCTTTTTCTTTAAAATGAATACATGGGAACTAAGTATTCCCCAGTGTAAATTTTTTCACATTTAGAAGAGGAGGAAACTGAGATTTCCAAATGAATTTTGAGGAGTTTGAGTACCATCTATTTTAAGAGAAATATTTTTGAGTAATAATCTCAAAACACACCACATGCAAGTACAACCCCACAAGATTTAACCAATTTTAAGGCACAAAATTAGGGGAATTCAACAATATAAATATTACGGGCAAGAATATCAAATTAAAACAGGCATTCAAACAACAATTAAGATAAGAGAAGCCCAGCACACAACATTAAGATAAGATCATTTGCATAAGAGTACAAAACCACTAAACAAATATTCGGGTTTGGAAAACCAACCTAAAATATCGAATAATCAACACTGAAATGCTATGCGGCAAAGTAATCCACTCCGAACACAATTCAAACGACTAAAACACGATAGGAATGCAAAAACATAGAAACTAAACTGCGGGTATGAGTTTGTAAAGTTCGAAAGCGAGGGACAGTGAAAGAGTTTGGCCTTTAAAAACCGTCCAGTTCTCGCCCATTCAGCGACATTAGTCGTGCTCGCCGACCCACTCGGTGACACGCCGAGTCATTAATACTTAAAGAACTCACTATGACCCTATCAAAGCCTACTCGTGCAATGCATGGATGGCATCCCATACTACCACCCACACATCTCACATGATGGGAATGGGAATTAACCTATATAGACCATAAGAGCTAAATCATGGAATCCGGTGTCATGTAATCCTACACCGAAGGAAGGTGTTCGACTTGCCTAGGGTAGAACTAGTAAACATCCTATGTAGGCACATAGTTATGGGATAAGAAAGAGATGTTCATTGGACTCTAACCTAGAATTGGGAAAGTCACCATCTTAGCCATATCCACTCGGTGCTTAGCCTCCATTCCCACAGAGTAGTTCATTCACATTACGTTATGGTACTTGAGAGGGCCACCAACATTAGGCCTACAGACCCAAGGTACATTACACATGAAAAGGCCACCAACATTAGATCTACTGATTCAAGGTACATTAAGGATAGCTCATTGAGTTTCCAAGAAGGGCCACCAACATTAGCTCTACTGATACAAGGTTCATCATTTCACACATGATAGGGCCACCACCATTAGGTCTACCGTTTCAAGGTTTAACATTCACACAAAGAAGTGCCACCACCATTAGGTGTACCGATCCAAGGTTTAACATCACATTAGTGCCTAGACTCCTTATGAAAGGCCACCAACATTAGGTTTACCAATCCATGGTTTAGCCTAGAATACTTCCTCATTCATTCATTCATTTATGAATGGCTACCAACATTAGGTCTACCAATTCAAGACATTTAGTCAAGATACAGTCATCATACAAGAGAAGGATACCTAAGCCTAGCGACTCATGGTACTTCATTCAAGACCGCTTTCACCAATACAAGAAAAGGATGCCTTAGCCTACCAATTCAATATACAATGATCACATTGCTTTCATTTATACAAGAATAGGATGCACAAGCTTCCCAATTCAAGATATACAACATTACATTATAGAACTCTTCACATTCCATCATCTACATTCATGAGTGTTAAGTTGAGAAATAGACTTTCAATAATAACATAACTACATTCAATACAAGATCATAATTCTATCATTGGAATCACATGCATATCCTTCACATTATAATCACACATTAAACATTCATACTTTCCCTTTCAGGGCGATGATCACACTATAAATAGTAAGTAAACACCTTCACCTTTCAAGTGGATCAATAAAATTAGGAAAGATTAATAGCATAATTACAACATTCTATATCCATATAAACATAAGCAATTCACATTCCATCATGATTAATTAAATCCCAATCTTAAATCACGAATTAGGAATTTGTGGGAAAACATGGGTTCTAGGAAGAATTCACCTTAAATCATCTTTAAATCCACAATTCATTCACAATTCAATGCAAAAATGCCTTTAGAAATCATTTTGAATCGAGCCCATGCATAGATTGAAACCTAGGGTTTTGGGAAAACTTTGGAGATTTGTAATAACTTTGAAATTGGCTCTTTCAAAGATAATAAGTCAAGGATGAATACCACCATACCATTTTAAGTAGAATCCCACGAAAATCCCCTGAAAAATTTGAAGATTTGACCTGAAAAGCTTGAAGTCTTCACCTCCTTTGGAAGTTTCTAGGGAGAGAACTTTTGGAGGGGAGGGGAGGTTTGATTTGAGTAATGAAATCTAAATGAGTGTTTTAATGTTTTAATACTCTTAGAATATCTTAATAAACCTCAAATAACCGTCCATACACTTAAAAGATCATAAAAGAAATTTACCACTTAGCCCATACTAAGGTCGAACCCAAACCAGAATCACATGTGTGACTCACGGACGTGAGTCCACTAACAAACCGTGTTATTGGTCCGTGGTCTGGGCAGCAACTTGGTTCATGGGGGTCTGACCCACGGAGGTCATCCACGGACAGTGGATAGACCTACGGGGAGTGGACCCCTTCCGTGGTTCAGCCCATTTTGGCCAACTTCAAGGTTCTTTGGGGTCTTGGGGGTTAGAATAAGGGTCCTCCTCAAGGACCCCTAGGGTGGTCCTTGGGGGTCGTACCTTGACGTTTAACCCCTCAACCATAGCTCGGGACAATATTAAACCACCTTAAACCTCATGACAAGCTCACACACTTCCTAGTTAGGCTCTAGTTTCACTCATTCCTTTTACGGGTTGTTACATTATCCCCCACTTAGAAACATTTGTCCTCGAATGACACTTTAAACTCATTAAAGGGTTAACGACTCAAGACTAGCAGTCCATCAAGAATTCAACATTATAAACCAATGCACAAAACTAGGACGAAACATCAACTCCACATCAAAAAGCTCAAAGCAAAACATGAAAGTAGGAACTACATCTACAAACTCATTAAGCATCAAAACATCACATTTCTCATTACATTGGAGTCATTATCTTCTCCAACTCACATCATGCTCATCACATCATCATTAGGAACGTTATGTAATACTCTCAATAGCACATTTAGGCATGTTCAACATTTAATCTCATGAAGCATATAAGCAACTCATACTAAATGCACCTTAACATGAGGAACATAATTCATGAAAATTCATTTTCTCATATAAGCTAGAATTCATCTAGAACATGCATAACATAAGGAGTCCACGGAAACACATATTAACACATGACTCCAAAACATGAAACAAGCTACAAGGAACTCTTGGTCTCAAGCTTGAATAAGAATAGAAGGAAAGAGATAAGGATATCACAACTCTCAACAACCTTACTATTCAACATACCATCCCCCCACTTACGAGAAAGCCCAACTAAGGCTAATCATGAAAACATCATAGGAACCTTAACACAACATCACAACTATAAAGAACTAACACTTACCGGTACCTTCATCCAGATTAGCTCATTTGTCCTTGTGAGCTTGAAGAGTATAGAAACGGTTCCACTTTGGAACATCAAGATCTGGGCCTTTAAGAGAAGCTTGTTTGGCCTCTCTTCCTCTAGCCGTAAGGGTAGGACAATCTTTCACTTAGTGATCATTCTTTCCATAACCATAGCACCCACTAGTATCGGCCAAGCACTTCCCATGATGCTTCTTTCCACAATTATGAAAAGTAGGTTTAGAAAATGGATGTCCACTACCTCTCTCTTGGTTACCCTTAGGAGTTCTTAAAGAATCTTGGTTTGGAGCTCTCTTCTTAAACCTAGGTTGACCTTGCTCATCGGGCCTAGACCTTTTCAACTCTCTATTCTTCCGCTTGAGTTTGGACTCCTCAATAGATTGAGCATACACCATGAGTCTAGAAATGTTCATATCATCATGGAGCATCGCCGTATGGCACTCTTCCTCAACTAGGTCGGATATCCCCGTAACAAAGCGACTCATCTCATCTCTAGGGTTAGACTCCAAAGATGGAGCATACTTAGACAATTGGGTAAATCTCAAGGAGTACTCTTGAACATTCATGTTACCTTTCCTAAGGTTGATAAACTCTTCTAACTTAACCTCACTCTTCTCACGAGGAAAGTACCTACCAAGGAATTATTTCTTAAACAACTCCCATTTTATAGGACCCGCTCCAACCGGCCTATTGTCCTTCCATTGAGTAAACCAAATTTGGGCAACATCCTTCAATTGATAGGCAGCAAGTTTCGCTATTTCTATAGTAGTCACTTCCATAGCATTGACTATCTTATATACCTCATCAAAAAACTCTTGGGGATCCTCTCCCACCTTAGAACCTAGGAAAACTGGAGGATTCATCCTCACAAAGTCTCTCAACCTAGATGTCATAGTACTCACATTGGGGTTCACATTAGCCTCAACACCCCTAGTAGCTTGAGCCATCATGGCTTGAGCTTGAGTACTTACGGCTTGAGCCATCATCAAAAGAGCTGACCTAACTTCCTCATTCACAATCTCCTTTTCCATCATTCTTGGGTGAGCCCTTGTATTCATATCCTATAAGCACAAGAGAAGGGCTAGGAAAAGGACACTTATAGAGCTAAACTCTAAGGTACGACTTCAAGAATATGAAAGAAGTGTAACTCTCTAACGTCCTATAGCCTCCCGCTCATAGATGTGATGCAACTCACACCGATGAACAAGACTCTACTAGACGTAGCTTGTGAGACATCAACCCTAAAATCCATTTCCAAAATCTTATGCTCTGATACCATGTTAGTCACGACCCAAGGCTAGCCCCTAGATGCGACACAGTGTACTCAACCCCGAAGGGGTCTCATACAAGCCTCATAGCCTTTCATCGCAATCGAATAGAAATAATGTGGAGTTAAAAACTTAATTAAATCCAAAACAATCCAAAATACTCATCAAAATCTGTTGAAAGACACAACGGAAGTCTAAGTCTCACATGGCCATCTAAACAATGACTTGTAAACTAAAGTAGGGTCACAACCCTTTACAATTGAAAACACTAATATTGTCTATTACTTGAAATAAAAGAAACTTCTAAACACTCGACCTCGATCTATGAGGACATACCACTTGATCTATGAGGAATAGAAATCCAAGCACTTCAATCTAGATAGAAACAATCACTTGCCGGAACCTACACTTGTAGTAAAACATGAAAAAGAATGGAGTTAGCACAATTAAGTACTAAGTATGATAGCCATGCAAAAATATGCGTAAAATGGACATTTTGTTTGAAAGTCATGCTAGTATGCCATTTTGATAAAATCTCATGAATATAAGCATAAGAGACATAATATTCAAACGTAACCAACATACAAGTCATTTATCAACAATAGAGACACAATCCACATATAAGACATTACCTTCACATTAAACCTTCAGCTCAAGTAACCCTCATGCTATACATTGTGCAATGTATGGATAGCATCCCATACCACTATCCACACCAAGGTACCACATTAAGGTCAGCAAAAATGAACTTACCATTCAACCTTTCCATCTTCAACAATACTCACTCATAAGGGAGACACATTACATACGTTATATCATCAAAAGGACCATCACCTAAGACAACTCTAAGTCATACTTGTGCAATGTGCAAGTAGCATCCCATACTACTACTCACACTAAGTACTCCATTGAAGTCACCATAAGCAAGGCACATTTATATACAACAAGGCATGACAAAGAAGTAACACATAATACAATCCAAGTATAACATGCATCATTTACATTTAAGCATATAAGAGTCAACATCATTCAATAACATCATTTAGAGGACTTTCATACAATAGTCATTAAGACTTAGAGAACTCACTATGACCCTCTCAAAGCCTACTCGTGCAATGCATGGATGGCATCATATACTACCATCCACACTTCATAGAGCTTATCAAGAAACCATAATGCACATCTCACATGATGGGAATAGCCATTAACCGACATAGACCATGATAGCTAAATCATGGAATCCAGTGTTATGTAACCCTACACCGAAGGAAGGTGTTCTGCTTGCCTAAGGTAGAACTAGTAAACATCCTATGTAGGCATGTAGTTATGGGATAAGAAAGATGTTCATTGGACTCTAACCTAACATTGGGAGAGTCACCATCTTAGCCATATCCATTCGGTAGTTAGCCTCCATTCCCATAGGGTAGTTCATTCACATTACATTGTTGTACTTAAGAGGGCCACCAACATTAGGCCTACCGACCCAAGGTACATTAAAAATGAAAGGGCCACCAACATTAGATCTACCGATTCAAGGTACATTAAGGATAGCTCATTTACTTTCCAAGAAGGGCCACCAACATTAGGTCTACCGATACATGGTTCATCATTTAACACCTGAAAGGGCCACCACCATTAGGTCTATTGTTTCAAGGTTTAACATTCACACAAGGAAGATCCACCACCATTAGGTCTACCGATCTAATGTTTAACATCACATTAGTTCCTAGACTCCTTATGAAAGGCGACCAATATTAGGTCTACCAATCCTAGAATACTTCCTCATTCATTCATTCATTTATGAATGGCTACCAACATTAGGTCTACCAATTCAATACATTAAGACATTTAGTCAAGTTACATTCATCATACAAGAGGAGGATACCTAAGCCTACGAACTGATGATACTTCATTCAAGATCACTTTCTCCAACATAATAAAAGGATGCCTTAGCCTACCAATTCAATATACAATGATCACATTAGTTTCATTTATACAAGAATAGGATGCACAAGACAACCAATTCAAGATATACAACATTACATTATAGAACTCTTCACATTCCATCATCAGCATTCATGAGTGTTAGGTTGAGAAATAGCCTTTCAATAATAACACATTTACACTCTATACAAGATCATCATTCTATCATTTGAATCATATGCATATACTTCATATTATAATCACACATTAAACATTCATACTTTCCTTTTCAAGGCCATGATCACACTGTACATAGTAAGTAAACACCTCCACCTTTCAAGTGGATCAATACCATTAGGCAAGGGTAATAGCATAATTACAAAATTCTATATCCATATAAACATAAACAATTCAAATTCCATCATGATCAATAAAATCCCAATCATAAATCACAACTTAGGAATTTGGGGGAAAACTTGGGTTCTAGGAATAATTCACCTTAAATCATCTTTAAATCCAAAATTCATTCACAATTCAATTCAATAATGCCTTTAGAAATAGTTTTGAATCGAACCGATGCATAGATTGAAAACTAGGGTTTTGGGGAAAACATTGGAGATTTGAAATAACTTTGAAATTGGCTCCTTGAAAGATAGTAAGTCAAGGATGAAGACCACCATACCTTTTTAAGAAGAATCCCACGAAAATTCCTTGAAAAACTTGAAGATTTTACCTTGGAATCTTGAAGTCTTTACCTCCAATGGAGGTTTCTAAAGTGAGAACTTTTGGAGGGAAGGGGAGGTTTGATTTGAGTAATGAAATCTAAATGAGTGTTTTAATGTTTTAATACTTTTATAATATCTTAATAAACCTAAACCAACCGTCCATAAACTTAAAAGATCATAAAAGGAATTTACCACTTAGCCCCTACTAAGGCCGAACCCAAACCAGAATCACAGGTGTGACTCATGCCCTAGACTCACGGACCGTGAGTCCACTAACAGACTGTGTTGTTGGTCCGTGGTCTGGGGCTGCAGATGGGTTCATGGGGGTCTAACCCATGGAGGCATCCACGAACAGCGGATGGACCTACGGGGCGTGGACCCCTTTCGTGGTTCACCCCATTTTGGCCAACTTCAAGGTTCTTTGGGGTCTTCAGGATTAGACTACGCGTCCTCCTCAAGGACCCCTAGGGTGGTCCTTGTGGGGTCCTACCATGACGTTTAATCCCTAAACCCTTCAACCATAGAGCGGGACAACATTTAACCACCTCAAACATCATGACAAACTCACACACTCACTAGTTAGGCTCTAGTTTCACTTATTTATTTTACGGGTCGTTACATTATCCCCCACTTAGAAATATTTATCCTAGAATGACACTTTAAACACATTAAGGGGTTAACGACTCAATACTAGCAGCCCATCAATCATGCAACATTATAGACCAATGCACTAAACTAAGAGGAAAAATCAACTCCACATCAAAAAGCTCAAAGCAAAACAAGAAAGTAGGAACTACTTCTACAAACTCATTATGCATCAAAACTTCACATTTCTCATTACATTGGAGGCATTACCTTATCCAACTCACATCATGCTCATCACGACATCATTAGGCACATTACGCAATTACTGTCAAAAGCACATTTAGGCATGTTCAACATATAACCTCATGAAACATATAAGCAACTCATACTAAATGCACATTAAAAAGAGGAACATAATTCATGAAAACTCATTTTCTCATATAAGCAAGAATTCATCTAGAACATGCATAACATAAGGAGACCATGGAAACAAATATTCACACATGACTCCAAAACATGAAACAAGCTACAAGGAACTCTTGGTCTCAAGCTTGAATAAGAATAGAAGGAAAGAGATAAGGATATCACAACTGTCAACAACGTTACTATTCAACATACCATCCCCGCACTTAGGAGAAAACCCAACTAAAGCTAATCATGAAAACATCATAGGAACCTCAAGACAACATCACAACTATAAAGAACTAACACTTACCGGTACCTTCATCCAGATTAACTCCTTTGTCCTTGTTAGCTTGAAGAGTATAGAAACGGTTCCACTTTGGACATCAAGATTTGGGCCTTTAAGAGAAGCTTGTTTGGCCTCCCTTCCTCTTGTGGTAAGAGTAGGATAATATTTCAGTTGGTGATGATTCTTTCCATAAGCATAGCACCCACTAGTACCGGCCAAGAACTTCTCATGATGCTGCTTTCCACAGTGATGCAAAGTAGGTTTAGAAAATGGAGGTCCACTACCTCTCTCTTGGTTACCTTTAGGAGTGCTTGAAGAATCTTGGTTTGGACCTCTCTTCTTAAACATAGGTTGACCTTACTCATCGGGCCTACACCTCTTCAACTATTTATACTTCCGCTTGAGTTTGGAATCCTTAATAGAATGAGCATACACCATGAGTCTAGAAATGATCATACCATCATAGAGCATCGCCGTACGACATTCTTCCTCAACTAGGTCGGATATTCTCGTAACAAAGCAACTCATCTCATCTCTAGGGTTAGACTCCAAAGATGGATCATACTTAGACATTTGGGTAAATCTCATGGAGTACTTTTGAACATTCATGTTACCTTGCCTAAGGTTGATAAAATCTTCTACCTGAACCTCCCTCTTCTCACGGGGAAAGTAGACCAAGGAATGCTTCCTTAAACAACTCCCATTCTATGGGACCCGCTCCAACCGGCCTATTGGCCTTCCATTGAGTAAACCAAATTTGGGCAACATCCTTCAATTGATAGGCGGCGAGTTCTATTTTTTCAATAGAAGTCACTCCCATAGCATTGACAATCTTATACACCTCATCCAACAACACTTGGGGATTATCTCACACCTTAGAACCTAGGAAAATCGAAGGATTCATGTTCACAAAGTCTCTAAACCTAGAAGCCGTAGTACTCACATTGGGGTTCACAATTCAATGCAATAATGCCTTTAGAAATCGTTTTAAATCGAACTCATGCATAGATAGAAAACTAGGGTTTTGGGGAAAACTTTTGAGATTTGAAATTACTTTGAAATTGGCTCCTTGAAAGATAATAAGTCAAGGATGAAGACCACCATGTCTTTAAAGAATAATCTGACAAAAATCCATTGAAAAACTTGTAGATTTGACTTTGGAAGCTCGAAGTTTTCACCTCCAATGGAGGTCTCTAGAGAGAGAACTTTTGGAGAGGAGGGGAGGTTTGACTTTAGTAATGAAATCTAAATAAGTGTTTTAATGTTTTTATACTCTTAGAATATCTTAATAAACCTAAAATAACCGTCCATACACTTAAAAGATCATAAAAGGAATTTACCACTTAGCCCCTACTATGGCCGAACCCAAACCAGAATCACAGGTGTGACTCGCGCCCAAGACTCACGGACTGTGAGTCCACTAACATACCGTGTTGTTGGTCCGTAGTCTGGGGATGCAACTTGCTTCATGGGAGTCTGACCCACGGAGGCCATCCATGGAAAGTGGATAGACCTATGGGGCGTGGACCATTTCCGTGGTTCACCCCATTTTGGCCAATTTCAATGTTCTTTGGAGTCTTGGGTGTTAGACTAAGGAACCTCCTCAAGGACCCCTAGGGTGGTCGTAACTTGACGTTTAACCCCTAAACCCCTCAACTATAGCTCGGGACAACATTAAACCACCTCAAACCTCATGACAAACTCACACACTAACTAGTTAGACTCTAGTTTCACTCATTCGTTTTACGGGTGGTTATACTAAGGGTCGACACATCTTCTTGCATTTCCTTTAAAATCTTGTCCGACCCCTCAACTTTGTTGAGGATACGAGAAAACATATCCTCAGACCGGCCACCTTCCGAATCCTTTGGCCTTTGACGCTCATGGGGAGGTACATACTTATCCCTCTCCCCATCCTTCCAATTTGGATTACGGTCCCTCCATTCTCTATCGCGATCCTTCAAACCTTCATTCCTATTCCAACCTTGGTTACCACCCTGCCTCAGGTAGTTTGAATGATAACCACCACCTTGGTTGGCTAGGAAATTCACCTCTTCATTATACAAGGCCTCAAACTTGGAGTCATCCGAAATAGCACACCCGACACCCACGACATTGACACTTCGAGCACCAGCTCCCATGACATTTTTAGACAAAATGTCAAGTTGTTTCATGATCTTGGCCATGTTCTAGTCCCTCTCTTGGTCTTTCTCTATCTGCTCTTTTGTTAGTTTAAACGTGAGGGGGGAGACTTGGTCTTTACGGGTATACCACGGCCTATTTATGGTAGTCATGCCATCCAAGAACTGAGCCACTATCACATAAGGTTGCTGCATCAAACCTCCCAAAGAAAGTTGGTCAGCAGCAACCTTATTTACCGAGTCAAGACTCCGGTAAAAACACTGCAGCAACACGTTATCCGGCAAGCCATGGGTTGGGCATTGAAGCACCAACCTCTTGAATCGCAGCCCCGTTTCATGAATTGGCTCACCTTCTAGACGCTTGAAGCTCTCAATGCTGTCCTGAAGAGTCATCATCTTCGAGGGAGGGAAAAATTGCACTTGAAATCCAGTAACCAGTTCCTCCCACGAAGTGATTAGTTCATGTGGCAATTGAGCCAGCCACCTGCACACCTCTACAATCAAAGATAATGGGAACAACCTCAACCAGACTGACTCTTGAGAGATGTTCTTGAAGGAGAATGTTCCACATACATCCACGAAGTTTCTAATATGCTCATGGGGATCCTCATGAGCCAAACCACTGAAAAGCCCATTTATTTGCAAGAGTTGCAGCATAGTACTCGTGATGTGGAACACCGCATTCCCTTTGGCTGGAGGCAAGCGAATGGCACCAATACCACCCATAAGTTGGGGGTCAGCATTAGGCTCGTTGATATCGTTGAGATTTCTAATGTCATCTTCATGATCTATTTGGCTGCCATTGCTGCCGTTCACACTCATACTTCCTGTTTCAACACACAAACAAGTAAAACAAAACTAAAATTAACTAAGTATCGCTATAACTAACAAGAACAAAATTCAACTTAACTAAAAATTCTCAAATAACACCACTCCCCAGCTGCGGCGCCATTTTGATTAATAATGTTTCAAAGACACTTCATCCAATACTAATTTTCAACGATCGTTAAGTAGTAATATAACCAAATTAAGTGAGTTAAGGGTCGACTCCCAAGGGAGTGGTTTGTAATTGAGAATCAATAGGCAAGTAAGAATATGTTATAGTCAATCATAGCTAAAAACATTTACGAATAAAAGCATGGTTCAAGTTAGGGGTGACACAAGTGTCAAATATCAGGGGGATTTGGTTTCAACTATCAGCTACAACAACAAATAACACAAAAATAGCAAGTATAGAGACGGGTTCTTGGGATGTGATTGGATTATGATCTAAGGTAGACAATTGGGTAATTGCAATGAATAGTGAATACCTGTAAATCAATGAATAAGCTAGACTTTAGTGGGGATAAAATTTCTCTTGAACAATTTACCCCGAATGAAATTGGTTTCCCTCAAACACAATAAGCAGCAATTAAGAATAGTCTACACTTTAGTGCATTCACTCTTTTGAGCTGAATGTGTGGAAAAATGTTTAGGGTTCACTCTCTTGAGCTAAACCCATTACAACACAATACCCACAGACCATCAAATCAGTAATCTTGGTTTTCAAACCTCTCTCTCTCAAACCAAATATAGAAAGGTAGAGTTGAATTTGCTACTACAACCCTTTAGATTAAGCCACAATTACTGAATAAAATCACTTTTAAACAACATTTGCACTATCAATTAATAATACCCAACAGCTAAATCAACCCATAATCACATAATCACACCCCAAGAATTGAGGTTTTAGCTAGACATCATAAAAGGGTAAGAATCATCACCAAATTGTGTTTCCATCAACTTGGTAAGATTGATATAGTCTTTACAAAAGTCTAAGATGAAGAATCTTCAACACCCACTTTCAATTTCTTAGAAGTGGAAATCTTCAAAGCTAAGGAAAAATGTCTCTAAATAAGTTCTAAGCTCTCAAAGTTGATAGCTGAACAATATAAATGATAAATTCTAAACTGCATACAAAACTAAGGATTTATAAACGTATTTATAGTCGCCCAAAAATGTGTGGCGAAGGACCATTCGGTGCAATAATTAGAGATTGCCGATCCACTCGACGATCCGCCTTTGGTCAATTCCATCGCCTTTTGGCTTTGGCCTTTAGCATCTTCAAGTTCTGAAACTTTGGGCGATATGGCACTGCATCGTGGAACCATTCGTCGACTCACCAACTACTCTTTTCTATCGCCGACTTGATTTTCTCCTTCAGGGCTCGGCACACTGGAATATTAGGTGAGACAATGGCCATTCGGTAACTCGCCCAATGGATTAGGCGATCCTCAGGCTTTCTTTTCTTCATTCTTTCAGCTGCCTTGTTCCTTTTTACTCATTAGTGTCATGCTTTGTTTCTTAATCCAAATACCTGAAATTTAAGGATTTACATCAGTTATTGGCACAAAGTAAGCATTTGAGGACACTAAATCTATTAAAATGAAGCCCTAAATGAGTCAAAATCATGGACTCATCATTATCTCATGAGATGGAAACCATCAAATTAGTAGTCTACGTTTCTAGTAACGAAATCCATATCCCTTAACCATGTGCCCACATAGGTCTTTAGCTAGTGCATCCACCTAAAAGCTAATACATATAGTTCTACCTTAGGCAAGTGGGACATCTCTTTTTGGTGTGGGACATGACACTGGATTCCATCTAGCTCACATGGTCTATGTCAGTTAAGGCTACATTTCCTTACGTGACAAGAATATGAATATGACAAGAACCTGAACATGAACTATACTTATGACTTCTGAAGGAGTTCTACTTAGTGTGAGTGGGGGTATGGGCCTTCACTTATGCATTGCACAAGTAGGCTTTGGAAAGGGGTTATAGGGTGGTTTTCTTATGCTATGAAGATATGTGAATTATGCATGTATGATATGGATTTTTGCTATGCGTGGCTTTACTCGTTACAAGTTAATGAACATGAATGTTTCCTTGTTTATGAGGGTCGGCTATGGATGAGGACAAGTTATGAAATGTATGATGATTATGGCCAAAAATGTGATACTTCGTTTTAGATAGGATTATGGTATCTTGTCTATACATTGCACAAGTATAACTTAGGGTTACTTATGAGTTGGTTTGACTTGTGTATTTACACTATTGTGCAGGATGACTCTTAAAAAAATGTTAAAGGAAATGGTTTCAACTAAATTGTCCCTTTTTCATGTTTTTAAGGATTTTTACGCATGGCTTCCATACTTGGTACATTTTTGTGCTAACCCATATTTTCTACATTCTTTTATAAGTGTAGGTCCCATATGTTCAAGTTGCTTTTCTTTGGTTGAAAGCTGGGATTGATTCTCTCCTTGCTTTAGTGAGTCCTCATGGTTCAAGGACAAGGCTTATTCATTTCTAGTTTCTTCATTTCTTTCTCTTTTAAGATGATGTTGTAAAGTGATGTGACACTTATTGAATTCTTTATTGTATTATATGATTAATGAGACAATGTCTAGATTCCTATTTTGATTTTATGAAAAGACTTCAATTGTAAAAAGTTTTAACTCTGCATCATTTCTATTACTTATGTTTATGATATGCTAATGGTTTGTGTGCGACCCCTTTGGGGTCAAGTACGCTGTGTTACATCTAGGGGTACCCCTTGGTCGTGACAAACTTGGTATCAGAGCACAAGGTTTAGAATGATTCTAGGATGATGTCTCATAAACCATGTCTAGTAGACTCTTGTTCATGAGTGTGAAGCGTGCCACATTTATGAATGAGAGGCAATAAGAAGCCTAGGAAATTTCACTTCTTTCATTACTCTTTAGTCGTGTGTTAGAATTTTAACTCTATGAAGTCCTTTTCATAACCATTCTCTTGTGTCTATAGGATATGAATATAAAAAGGGAGAAAGCAAGAAGGATGGAAGAGGAGATTGTGAATGAGGGAGTTCCTTCCCAAGGTGCTTAAGTTCCTCAAGCTCCTAATAATGACGTGGCTATGAAAAATGTGGAAATAAGGTCGGCTATCCAAACATTGACTCAAGCCATGATGGCTCAAGCTTAAGCCGTGACAACTCAAGCCAATAGAGAGGTTGATCCCCGTGTGAACCCTAATGTGAACACCATGGCTTCAAGGTTGGCTTAAGAGTTTGTGGAAGAGGTCTATAAGATAATTGATGCTATGGGGGCAACTTCTATAGAGAATGCGGAGCTAGCCACTTATCAATTGAAGGATGTGGCCCAAGTGTGGTATACTCAATGGAATAATAATAGGCTGCTGGAAGCAGGTCCTATAGATTGGGAGGTGTTCAAGAAAGCAGTCCTTGATAGGTTATTTTCCCGAGAGAAGAGGGAAGCAAAGGTGGAGGAATTTATCAACCTTCGTCAAGGAGGTATGAGTGTTCACAAATATTCTGTAAAATTTACTAAGTTGTCCAAGTATGCTCCGTCTTTGGTGTGTAATCCGAGGGATGCGATGAGTCAGTTTGTGACAGGTGTGTCTGACTTGATTGAAGAAGAATGTCGTGCGGCAGTGCTTCATGATAATATGGATATCTCAGATCTAATGTTGTATGCTCAAAAAGTTGAGGAGTCAAGGCTTAGGAAGAAGAATAGAGATATGAAAAGGGCAAGGTCCGATGATGGAAATTCTTTTAAGGTTAAATTCAAGGGTCATGGTAGACTAAGGTTCAAGAGAAGGTTCCCCAACCAAGGCTCCTCTAGTTCTCAAAGGGTCAACAAAGATAGGGTATCTAACCTTAAAGCTCAAGGAGGCAAAAGTGGTGGATCATCTATGGTGAGGCCTACTTGTTCCAAGTGTGGCAAGAAAGGTGATGGTAAATGGCTAGTTGGCACGGATGGTTGCTATAGTTGTGGGAAGAGCGGTCATATGCTGAGAGATTGTACCATGCTAAAGGCTAAAGAAAGAGAGGTTAAGTAAGTCCATCCTAGTGGTTCAAATTATGATGCTCCCAAGAAAATCGCTTTTATGCTCTTCAATCCCTAGGTGACCAAGAGAGCTCCCAGATGTTGTGATCGGTATGTTACAAATCTTTTCTATTGATGTATATGCATTGTTAGACTCCGGTGCCACTTTGTCATTTGTTACACCTTTTGTGGCTATGAAGTGTGAAATACTCCATGATGTGTTAGAAGAACATTTTTTGGTGTCTACCCCGGTGGGTGATTCGACAGTGGAAAAAAGAGTCTATAGGAGTTGTCCTATTTCTCTGTCCCATAAAGTTACGTTGGAGGATTTAGTGGAGTTAGACATGTTAGATTTTGATATGATTTTGGGTATGGATTGGTGTCATGCTTGTTATGCCTCTATTGATTGTAGGACTCGGGTAGTAAAGTTCCAATTTCCAAATAAGTCCATTTTAGAGTTGAAAGGGGGAAATTCTATCCCTAAAGGTCAATTTGTTTCTTGTTTCAAAGCTATGAAAATGATCTCGAAGGGGTGTATTTACCATATTGTTAAGGTTATGGATGTTGAGTCTGAAACCCTTTCTCTATAGTCGATCCTCGTGGTGAATGAATTTCCAAAAGTCATCCCCGATGACTTGCCCGATATTCCACCCGAACAGGAAATAGAATTTGGCATTGATCTCATGTCAGACATGCAACCTATCTCCATTCCTCCTTATAGAATAGCTCTGGCCGAGTTGAAAGAGTTGAAGGAGTAACTCAAATATTTGTTAGACAAAGGCTTTATTCAATCGAGTATCTCTCCATGGGGTGCTCTGGTATTGTTTGTTCGAAAGAAGGATGGGTCTCTTAGAATCTGTATCGACTATCGCCAAATAAACAAAGTGACCATAAAGAATAAGTATCCCCTTCCGAGGATTGACGACTTGTTTGATCAACTTCAAGGGGATAACTATTTTACCAAAATAGATCTTCGTTCGGGTTACCATCAACTAAGGGTAAGAGGGGTTGACATTCCCAAGAAGTCCTTTAGGACCCGGTATGGTCACTATGAATTTGTGGTTATGTCATTTGGGTTGATTAATACCCCGATGACATTTATTGACCTAATGAATAGAGTGTTTAGACACTATCTTGATACATTTGTGATCGTGTTTATTGATGATATTTTGATCTATTCAAGGAGTGAAAATGAACACATCAACCATTTGAGGATTGTATTGCAAGTCCTTAAAGACCACCAATTACATGAGAAGTTTAGTAAATGTGAGTTTTGGCTAAGGTCTGTAGCCTTCATTGGTAATATTGTGTCGAGTAAGGGTATTGAGGTATATCCTAAGAAGATGGATGCGGTCAAGAGTTGACCTAGACATCTAACTCCTACCAATATTAGAGGGTTTTTAGGTTTGGCCGGTTACTATAGGAGGTTTGTTGAGGGTTTTTCCTCCATTGCTTCTCCATTGACGACTTTGACTCAAAAGAAAGCTAAGTTTGTGAGAAAAACGTCCAAGAGTTGAAAGATAAACTTAATTCTTCTCCGGTGCTAACCTTACCTGAGGGTACCAATGGCTTTGTTGTGTATTGTGACGCCTCTCGAGTGGGATTGGTATGTGTGCTTATGTAACATGGTAAGGTGATTGCCTATGCTTCAAGGCAACTTAAGGTTCATGAGAAGAATTATCCGACCCATGATCTTGAATTAGCGGCGGTGGTTTTTTCTTTGAAAATATGGAGATATTATCGATATGGGGTGCATGTCGATTTGTTCACCGATCACAAGAGTCTTCAATATTTGTTTACCCATAAAAACTTGAATCTCCGACAAAGAAGGTGTTTAGAACTTTTGAAAGATTATGACATGAGTGTCCTTTACCACCCCAGCAAGGCTAATGTAGTTGCGGATTCCCTAAGTCGATTGCCCATGTGTGGTGCGGCCCATATAGAGGATGAGAAGAAGAACTTAGTTCGTGACGTACATAGGTTGGCCCGGTTAAGTGTCCAACTAGTGGATTCCACCAAGGGTGGTGTCATGGTCCATAATGGTTTCGAATCATCCTTTGTAATGGACGTGAAGTTCGAACAAGACTTTGATCCCATGTTAGTTGAATTAAAAGAATCGGTACTAAACAAGTCCGTTGAGGCTTTCTCCTAAGGGGAAGATGGGGTACTTAGGTACCAAGGTCTGTTATGTGTTTCGGATATTGATTATTTGAGAGAGAAAATTATAGAAGAAGCTCATGGTTTGCAGTATTCTGTTCATCCGGGAGCCACCAAGATGTACCGTGATCTACGGGAAGTCTATTGGTGGAATGGTATGAAGAAGGATATAGCGGGTTTTGTAGCCAAATGTCCGAATTATCAACAAGTTAAGGCTGAGCATTAAAGGCCAGGAGTCTTGTCTCAAGATATAGAAATTCCCACTTGGAAGTGGGAGGATATGAAATGTATTTTATTGTGGGTTTGCCTCGAACTCGAAGGCAACATGATTCCATTTGGGTCATTGTGGATAGAATGAAACAATCTGCCCCCTTTATTCCCGTCAAGGTTTCCTGTTCAGCGGAAGACTATGCAAAATTATACATTAGAGAGATAATGAAATTACATGGGGTTCCTTTATCTATTATTTCGGATCGGGGTACTCAATTTACTTCACACTTTTGGTAGGAATCCCAAAAAGGGCTTGGTACCAATGTTAAGCTTAGTACCACTTTTCATCCTCAAACTGATGGTCAAGCGGAATGTACCAACCAAACCGTAGAAGATATGTTGAGGGCACGTGTTATAGACTTCAAGGGTAATTCGGATGACCATCTTCCATTGATAGAGTTTGCCTACAATAATAGGCACCACTCAAGTATTGCCATGGCTCCTTTTGAAGCATTGTATGGTAGGAGGGGTAGATCTCCGGTTGGTTGGTTCGAAGTAGATGAAATTGCTCTAGTTAGTCCCGAAGGCCATTGAAAAGGTTCGACTTATTTGAGAGAGGTTGAAGATGGCCCAAAGTCGACAAAAGTCTTATGCCGATATTAGTAGAAGGGATCTAGAATTTGAAGTTAGTGATTGGGTCTATTTAAAAATCTCACCTATGAAAGGTGTGATGAGCTTTGGCAAGAAAGGGAAACTTAGTACCCGGTATGTAGGCCCACATCGAATCCTGAAGCGTATTGGGAAAGTTGCCTATGAATTAGACTTACCAAATAAATTGGCTCCGGTTCACTCGGTATTTCATGTTTCCATGCTTAAGAAGTGTATTGGTGATCCGGTATCCATCATTCCTTTAGAGGGTTTGGGAGTTGATGAAAGTCTTTCTTATGAAGTGATTCCGGTAGAGATTTTAGACCGGCAAGTTAAGGGATTGAGAAACAAGGAAGTAGCTTCTGTAAAGGTGCTGTGGAGGAATCATTTAGTTGAGGGTGCTAAATGGGAGGACGAGGCCGATATGAAGTCCCTCTATCCTCATCTTTTTCCTTCTACTCCTATCTAAGCTTGAGGTAAGTAGTTCTCTTGAGCTTGGTGTTTTAGGGGTCATGTGTGCTATATGTGTTCCTCATGATTTTTCCTTATGACATGAATGTTTTTGTGAGAATTCATATTTAGCATAAATTGAGTTTTCATGATTTATATATCCCTCATGTTGATTTGCATTTTAGTATGATGATTGCATATTTGACTTCATGAGATGATTTGCTGAACATGCTTAGTTATGCTTTTGATGAAATGACATATTGGCTCCATAATGTTGTGTTAAGCTTGCTTTGAGTTGGAGAAGGTAGTTCCTCCTATGATTATGTGAAATGATGTAGTTTTTGTGCATAATGGGTTGTGGATGTAGCTCCCACTTCCTTGGGTTGCAATGTTTATGTTTTGAGATGGAGTTGATGTTTCCTCCTTTGCATTTGGCATTATCTTTTTGGTATTGCATGCATGATAGGCTGCTAGTCTTGAGTCTTGGATCTGTAGGGTGTCTAGATCGCCATTCGAGGATGAATATTCCCAAGGGCGAGATAATGTAACACTCCGGAAATGTGTAGACTTAACTAGAGCTAAAATGAATGGGGGTAAGAGTCTAGAGAGAGGGGCAAGGGCCTAAATCACCTAAGAAAAAGTGAAGGAAATTTTTTTCTCCCTTGGACCACTCGGCGATGGGCAGCAACATCGCCCAAGTCCATTGGGGATTAGCCAAATGGACCTCCCTCACCTAGTGGGCAGCCTCCCAAAGCCTAGCTACAGAAATTTTAGGAGAGCTAAGTCAGGGCTCGCCAACCCACTTGGCGCATCGCCCAAATGCCCTCCACATCGCCCATGGGAAATGCTCCATGAGGGAGCATTATGGAAATTTAGGCGAGCCAAGGGTCCATTAGGCGTGTCGTCTAGTGCCCTCGGCGACCTAAGCGGGGCCATTAGGCGAGCTAAAGCGTGGCATAGGCTGATTTTTAATCCAATCCTTAGGGTCTATAGTTATTCTTTTACTGTTCCTATAAGTGTTCTCTCTATATATCCTAGTGTTTCTGTCATTCCTATTTTGTTATCTATTAATTGCTTTGATATGTATCACATTCATAATTGGATTGTTTTATTTATATCTGCTATACAATCTAAATCTAAGAAATTATGTTGTTTAGTTATTGGTTTTAGGTGTCCATTTTTATTTAATCTTTTATTCCTATATAGTTTTTCTCTATCATATTGTTCATAGTTTGCATTATAATATCTTGGATTTAAGGTTTTTGGATTTTTTTACTACTGATGTACTGGGTTTTTCATCCATGTCTACGTCTCCTGTATTTACTTCTAGATACTTTGTATTATCTATGTTTGTTAAAAGTTCCGTATATGTTTCGCTTGTTTCTGAATGTTGTTCTTCTAGATCATTATCATTTATTTCATCAATTCCTATTTCATTATCTTGATTTTCTTCTAATTGTAATTTTTCTTTAAATTTATTTATCTCAGCTGTTAAATTTGCTCTTGTTCTTTTTCTTTTTTGTTTTATTTTATACATTTCCTTTAATATTGCTAATTCTTTTTCTAATTCTAGTATTCTAGTGTTTTTTATTTCTTCTACTTGTTGTACTTCCTTTTTTGCCTGTTGTTTTATCTTTTCAATTTCTTTTTGTCTATCTATTTCTTCATTTTCTTTCGTTATTCTTACCATAGCAGTTAAGCTATCTTCTAATTTTACTGTCTCTTTTTCTAACATTAAATTTAGATTATCACCTATTTTCTTATATCTTCTTCCTAGATTAGAAAATACTATTTTTATTTTTAATCCATCGTAATTTTCATATGTTTTTTCATCTATTGCATATTCTTCTTTATTCATTTATAGATTGTGTTGAAATTTATATTCTAAATTTTCTATTTGTATTTGTAGATATAAAATAGTTTTTCTTTATGCTACTATAGATTTTTTACAAGTTCCTGCAAATATATTGCTGCTACGCCTATTTTGCCTATGTCTTAATTCTTGTCTTTTTTGTTATAATTGTTTCAATAAGATTTTGTTTATACTGTTCTTTGTTCATTGTTTCTTTATATATTGAATATATTTATACTCTATTTTAGCTATAGTATCTACTAGTTGGTCTAATTTATATTTATCTGTTTTAGTGATATTTAATTTTTTATATTCTGGGTATAGTTTGGTTAATTTCCTTTTTACTTTTCTTAATTTTTTATGATTACTTTTTTTTCCTTCCATAGCTCTTATACCAATTTTGGGGGGTGGTGCGGAATTCATGGTCAGTTTGAACTTTTACCTTTGATTGTAATGCTTATTATAATATTCTTTTGATAGTTGTTTTAATCTGAATATTCTTTAACATTATTTGAGATATATTCTAGGTATAATACATCTTGGGTTCTTAGGTACATATATAAATTGTTTTTCATTAATTGTTCTATTAGTTTTATATCGTTTATAGCTTCTGTCCAATATTGTAAATATTTATAATTCATTTTTTAATCTGAATATTCTATTTCTAAATCATATAATTCTATTCTTTCAGTATCTACATATAGATCTTGTAAATCTATTTCATACCATGTTTGGTTCTCTAATTCTTTTTCATAATTAAATTATCTTTTTCCATATTATTTCTCTTAATTCGACAATTTTTATATCTTTGAGTACATATAATATCAATGTTTCGTAGATTCTTATCATTTCATCATGTATAAATGTATTCATGTTCTTGTTATTAGCAATTTTTATCAATTATTCCTTCCTATTATATTCATAACTGAATAGGATTATATTAGATCATTATGAACTAGATTATTCGCTTATCATGTTCTCCTGTCACTATTAGCATCGTACTTTAGCAGATATTTTCTTCCTAAACAGCGCCTCAACTGTGATTACTCCCCTATCACGGCTTCTCTTGCCTTTCCGGTTTCAACTTTAGGATGACATAGTTATAGAAGGTTTCTCGCTTTTCTTGTTTGCTAATAAACTAGAAAGCATGATTTCGTATAATTCTAATACATAATAACTAACATAAACTTATTCAATCATATTTATGATATATAGGAATATATGAATTTAGTTCTGCATATTTAATAAACAATATACCTTTGCCTCTTGCTTATCCATGATATCTGAATTATCTAGTTGCTCCATTAGGTTTCTAAAATGAAAATATATTTAAGAGTGTTTTTACTAGTGAGCTTGCTTCGTAATGAAGGCTTGCTTTACAATGTTTACATCTATGCCTATATATAGGAAAATAAGTGACTCCTACTATTTACCTTTAGCTTCTACTATTCACAAATGGCTTCTACTATTCATTGGCCCTTACTATTCACACTTTGGCTTTTCAGAAAAGAAATAGTATTTACTTTACTTTATGTCACTATCTTGTTTTTCTTTACATCTTTTCTTCTTTATCTTGTGTCTCTCTTCTCTTCTTGTCTTTTATCTTCTTGTCCTTATCTTCTTGTCTCTTTGCACCTGTTGATCATTCTAGTTGGACATCTGGAATTATATTATCTTTATCATTACATTTTGAACATGTATGATCCGGGAACTTATGTCCTATTAACTTGCAGTACCTAATTAATAACTCTATTGAAATAAATCCTGTCTTTAGTGCTCGTGTTGTAGGTCGTTCTTCTGGTTTAAGTAATGATAAAATCCATCTCTGGACTTCATCCATATCCACTTTTCTTAGCTCTCTTTAATTGGAATAAATCATTAACTGATCTCTAGAATAATAACTCCATATAGCATATCCATTTAAATAATTGTTAGCTAACTCCTGGATGATAGTTGATATACCAATTATTTTTTTATTAGCATAAAAACTGGGTATCTCAATTTTTTGTATATCTGCTTGCTGTCCGATATCTTCTGGTATTATCATATCTTTTGTCAACCCTATATTTACAACTTGAATCGGAGTTTTTATTTCTTCATATAATATCTCTGCTGGTGCTGTATAAAATTTTATATAAAATAAGTTTCCCTTGGTTACTCTTTTGTATGTGATAAATGCCTTACGTACTTCTGGCATTCCACTTATTTCTTCTCCATCGTAGGCATATACTGTATTCAATAATCCATAATTGTAACATGTTTTGACTAAATTCGCATTAGGTTTTGGCTGTGCAATCAATTTATTATAACCTTGTAATTTCTGGGTTAGGTAATCTTGGTTTGATTCTTTGGTTATAGTGGATCTGGGGTTAATGTTAAGGTAAGTTTGGATTATATATATATATTCTATATAGGTGCGTGTGGTATGGTTATATGTTTTCTTATCATGATGTAGGCTATCTGCATATGTAGAGATTTGTGGTTCTGTGATCAAAAGGTTTCTTGATATTTTTGGGGTAAATGGTTTCTCAAATAACTTGTTCAAATTTATATTCTTGTGCTGTCTTTCACTAACTTGTCTGCTTGTACCTGTAGTTGCAATTGAACAAATGTTATGGGTTTTAGGGAGTTTCCCAACGTCTCCTTCTATCTTTGGAATTTTTTCGTCTTCCGATCAACGTAGCTCTGCATGATTAGAGTCATGCGACTGACTTTTAGACTTCAGATTAGTTTTTATCTGTTTGATTTCTTCGCCCATGCTATCTACTTTTGTACAAAGTATAGCTATGGTTTTAAATAATTCTTCCATGGTTGTATCTCTTTCAGTTTGCGTAGCTTTCTCTTGATAAGTGATCTGCAACAATATTCTTGTCAGTTCTTATCACTTCAATTGAAAATGTAAAATTTAATATATTTAATACTAATCTCCTTATCTCCTTTGTAGTAACTAAATCTTGTACCTTTCTTGTTAGCCCCCATTTTACTTGTGTATTATCTGTTTTTATAATAAATTTGTTATATACAACATGTGGTTCAAATGCTAACAAACATTTCTATACCGAATATAATTTTTTTCTATTTATTTCCCATTTTATTTCTGTATCCGTAAATGTTCCTGAATAATATCTACAATGATGTTCTATTTTATCTTTATCATACCTGTATTTTAGGACTCCTCCATAACTCTTTTCACTTGCATCTGATTCTACTATATAAGTGAATTTTTTGTTTTCGTCTGGAAAATATAGTTTAGGTAGGTTTTTACATAGTAGTTTTACTTTTTGTATTTGTATTTGGTCTCCTTTATCAAACTAATATTCTATATCTTTTTTTAGTTTTTGTTGTAATGGTTTTAAATTCTCTGCTAATTTTGGTATATATTCTCTTACTTGGTTTACTAATCCTAAAAATGATTGTAATTTCTTTTTGTATCTAATTGTTCATTTAAGTTAATTATTTTTTGTAATATATGTGTTTGCATTTTTATTCCATTTTTATCTATTTGTATTCCTAAGAATTCTATTTGTTTTTTCATTGTGTCTGCTTTATTTTTACTTAGGCTTATGCCTGAACATTCTACAATATGTATAAATTTTTCTAATAATTTTATATGTTCATCTTGCATTCTAGAATATAATAGTATATCATCTATATATACTATACAATTTTCTAATTGTTTAAAGTAGTTGTCCATAAAGTGTTGGTATCTTCCTGGTGCATTTTTATATTCAAATATGGTAGTACATTCCATTCGAAAAATCCTTGTTGTACAGTGAATGCTGTAAGTTTTTTAGATTCTTCTTCTAGTTTTAAGTGATTAAATCCTGATTTACAATCAAATTTAATAAAATAATTATATCCTTGTATTTATCTTATCTTTAATATTTTATTTGGTATTGGGTAATTATACATTTTAGTTTTTGGATTTAAATTTCTATAATCAATAACCATTCTATTTTTTCCTCTTTTCTGTTCACTATGTTTATTTACTATAAATGATGGGCTTGTATGCTTACTATTACTTTCTTGTATATATCCTTTTTCTAGTAATTCTTTTATATGTATCTTAAATTCTGTTAAATCATTAAAATTATATTTTAATGGTTTTTGTGTTATTATACTATTATTATCAATTAGTTCTATTTTTATTTTTGTTTTGTGTTTTCCCATCCTTGTAAAGGGTCTTCATTATATAGTGATTCTAATTTGTCTTGAATTATTTTTACTTTGTCTATGAAAAATATAATTAATTCTATTTTAGGGTCTTCTTCCTTTATATTTTCTAATTTTTGTGTTATTTTTTCACTTCCTTTTATCCATTTTGTTGTTTTTCGTTTTTTTATTATTTTACTCTTTTTGCTCCTACTTTGTGTTTACATGGTGTTGTGAACCACCAGTGTATTTTTGTTATTATATGTGGGTATAATTTTTCTAGAAATGGCAATCCTAATAGCATATCTTTTGTTGTAAATTCAAAGTTTTACATTTCTTCTATGGTTAATATCTTATCCCATAGTTGTATTTTTATATTCCTTGTTTTATATGTGATCATACTTCCTTCATTATTAAATCCTGTTACTACTAACGGTGCTTTTAATTTTTCCCATTTATCTTCTGGTAGACAATTGTATTTACATATATTAGCTTCGGCTCCCGTATCTATCATCGGCGTATAATATCTGTTGTAATATCCCTCTATTATTATCTTTGCAAGTATATATATTTTCATATTTTTATCCTACTAAAGTTCTTTTTATTATTACTTTTTTATTTTCATAATTTATTGTTAACTGTTGTATATTTTCATAATGTCATGATAAAGTTCTTTTTATTATTACTTTCTTATTTTCATAATTTATTATTAATTGTTTATCTTCTAAATTGTATGGTTTTACTCCTTCTAAAACCATTTTATTCCTAGTGTAATATTTTCATTTCCTTGATAAATTTTAAATTTTATTACCATTAGTATTCCTCCAATAATTATTTTCTTTTCTGTTGTTTCTTCAGTATATATTAATGCCTTTGGTAGTTCAGGACATGGTTGTGCATAAGTTATTATCTCATCTTCTGTTACTAATTCTCTTGTGATGTAATTTTCTTCTTGTCCGGTGTTTATTAATATTAGGTATTTTCGTTGTGCCATTACTCCCGTTATATAGTAATGATATGGTTTTAATTCTTCTGTCATTTGTCCTATTGGTTTTGGAGTTTGGTAATCTATTTTTCTTGATGTACTTATTTTTGATGATGATGTTTGCGGTATCTCATAGTTTATTCTTTTTGACGTACTTGATGTGCTTAATCTTTCTTTTACTATCTGTAAGTCTTCTTCTATATCAATCTCTGTGTAACTATAGTCATTATTATCTATAACTGTAACTATTTCTTTCAAAAGGATTTTTTATTTTTATTTTATTTTTTGCCATTATTTTGTATTTTGTTGTTAGTACATATAAATTTTTACATCTTGCTGTAAATATTTTACTTCCTGGGGCTAGTTCTATTCCTGACATTTTTCCAAATATAATACTAATGACTTATCTATATTTCTATCATTTATTGCTACTGAGTAGTTAGCACTTATTATAAATTTAAATTTTTGATATATTAGGTTACCTTTTTACTGCACTTTATTATACTTTTTTTCTATAGGTTGTATGATTCTACGTCTGCTAAGTATATTTCTATAGGCGTATCTATTCCTTCTCTGAAACATGCTTTTATTAGTATTTTTGTTCCTCCTAGGTGTACATATTTAATTGGATTCTTAGCTTTAATATTATGTATTTCCTTGTTTATTATTCGTTTGTTTATTATTGGTATTTTAGCCTTATCTTTGGTGTATTTACAATCTATGATATGTTCCTTTTGACTTACCACATAATATTCTTCTTTTTGTCTTTTAAACTAGTTTTTTATTGTTGGTACTTCTAATATTTTTTCTATGCTTAGGTCTAATTCTTTTCCTTTTATTTGTTCAAATATATTATTATCAAATATTATTTTTTGTTCTAAAGATTCTTCATCTTGATATTCTTCTTTAATTATTATTTGTATATCTTTCTCAGTCATCTGTATAGAATTCATTATCTGATTCTATTACTAACTTGTTTTCTATTATTTTATCGTTTATTTCATTTTCCGATAATTCATATATACTATCATCGCTTTCCAATTCATAATCTATACATTCCATTTGTATATATTTTTCATTATCTATCAGTATTTCTGATATTTGTTTTTTCTTTAGGTTTTTAGGTAATTTGCAATCGTTAGCTATGTGTTCTAATTTTTCACAGTTATAACAAGTACATTCCGTTAGTTTTTTCTTTGGTCTATATGGTCTTTTAGTTTTATAATTTTTTACATAGTATTTCCTCCTTGGCCTTTTATACTTATATTTTGATCTATATTTTTTATAGTTTCTACTTTGATTATACTTCTTTTTATAATACCTATCTATACATCAAAATTGGGGTGCTATTTTATTTTTACAACATGCTAAGTTTTTACTAATATTTTTTCCATTTTTATTTCTTCTTTATGTTTTTTCACATAGTTCTATAAACCATCATTGTAAGAATTTCATTCTAGCTCCTAAGGTATCTGTTAGTCCTGCTTCATTTTAATTTTTTATTACTTTTGAACTAAAAGCTTCTGGTAATTTTGTAAAATATAGTTTCCTTATTTCTTTACTTTCTTCTGTACTATACGTTCCTTTATAATAGTATTCTCTAAATGCACATGTATATTCATCTATTTAACACATATTACATATTGTTAATTTTGTCATTAGATTTCTGTTTATAATCTTTTCTTTATTTTGTTCTTCTACTTATGTTGTCATACTACTGAATTCATTTCTTATAGCTATTTCATATTTATACAATATTTCCATAGTTGTTGTAGCTAACTCAGCATCAAATTTTTTATTACTTCTTAAAGTGTTTAAACTCTCATTTGTTAAATTTTGTAGCCATAGTTTTACTGTTCTTATAAGTGTTCTCTCTATATATCCTAGTGTTTCTGCCATTCCTATTTTGTTATCTATTAATTGCTTTGATATGTATCACATCCATAATTGGATTGTTTTATTTATATCTGCTACACAGTCTAAATCTAAGAAATTATGTTGTTCAGTTATTGGTTTAGCTGTCCATTTTTTATTTAATCTTTTATTCCATATAGTTTTTTCTCTATCATATTGTTCATAGTTTGCATTATAATATCTTGGATTTAAGGATTTTGGATTTTTTACACCTGATGTACTGGGTGTTTCATCCATGTCTACGTCTCTATCTATTTACTTCATTTTCTTTCGTTATTCTTACCATAGCAATTAAGCTATCTTCTAATTTACTGTCTCTTTTTATAACATTAAATTTAGATTATCACCTATTTTCTTATATCTTCCTCCTAGATTAGAAAATATTATTTTATTTTTAATCCATCGTAATTTTCATATGTTTTTTCATCTATTGCATATTCTTCTTTATTCATTTATAGATTGTGTTGAAATTTATATTCTAAATTTTCTATTTGTATTTGAAGATATAAAATAGTTTTTCTTTGTGATACTACAGATTTTTTACAAGTTTCTGCAAATATATTGCTGCTAAGCCTATTTTGCCTATGTCTTAATTCTTGTCTTTTTGTTATAATTGTTTCAATAAGATTTTGTTTATACTATTCTTTGTTCATTGTTTCTTTGAATATTGGATATATTTATACTCTATTTTAGATATAGATTATAAATCAAGAGAAATAATATGGAAAAAGATATTTAATTATGATTATTTTTCTTTTCTTCCATAGCTCTGATACCAATTTGGGGGGGGGGGGGGGGGGGGGAATTTTGGGATGT